>NW_027064944.1:0-23851 GCF_032884065.1 Artemia franciscana
ATATAGATGCAAACATGAGATTTGGGTGTGCTAAACTCCTCTCACTGAGGATGATGAGCTAGATTCATCAAAAATTCAAAATGTTTTGGCCTAGTAATGTATTTTTGATGTACCTTCAGTATCCCCTTGACTTGATTCTGTGTGCACAGATTCCTGCAGATCCAGGGAGAGCCGGAGGACCTGGGATTTTTTCTGGTGCCCGCTCTCCCTGTCTCTTTTTTCACACTTATTTAGAATAAATTTGTCAATTTTTGTCCATTTGGCACCTTTGTCAAATTGACCCCCCCCTTCCAAGAATTTTCTCATTGGTACCCTTGTCATTCGTCCCTCCCCCAAGATTTCAGTCTATATCCTCCCTTGAGCACAGAGCACTTTTGTAATTTAAGGGCCTGTTCCAATTGTTTACCACGAAAATTTCGGTCACCATTGTAACTGACATCACCACTTACCTAACAATTACGGTAATTTTTAATTTCAAACAGTTTGTGGTAACAAACTGTATGTAAGAAGTGACCCGGCTCAATAGTAACCGAAACTCCAAGAAAATGACATTTTGACACCAATAGATGTATCAGTAGAATCGCCTTGTTATGCTGATTTCAAATATTTAAGTTTCTTTAAATTTATTCTTTTCCATTAAAGGCTGCCGGCCTGAGAAAATTTGCCCGAGTTTCGAAAAAGGGAAAAACGCCCCCAAAAAGTCATAGAATCTTAATGAAAATCACACCATCAGAGTCATCGTATCAGGTTTTTTCAAAGGGATGATTGTATTGACTCACTGGTATTAAGATATTGTAAGATGGCTCATTCGAACGGAGATTTAAAGCTCTAGTGCCCTTTTTAAGTGACCGAAAAGACTGGAGTGCAACTAGGCCGTGTCCCCCATCTTTTTTTTTCCCAAAATCGTCCTATCAAAATTTTGAGCCACCGATTCTCTTCATTATGGTTGAAAGGCCCAATAACTATGCCTTTAGATATAATATAACCCCCATCTTCAGCCCACTGCCCTATGGGAAAGGTTTTTAAGTTATAAATCTGCCCATTGTTTATTCATAATGTTTATCTTTCGGAAGTATGTATACCTTTCGGGCGTGAGGGGGGGGGCGAATTTTCTGATGGGGGTTATCCACGGAAGGATTTTCCATGGAGAAGGAAGTTTCTAGGGGATGAACTTGTCAGGGGTAATTGTACACTGTGGGAATTTGCCAGAATTCCTTTGAAAAAATTTATTTTTATATGTTTTGCTTTCTCTTTTCCGTCTCAGTTTTACGTGTGGAGTTGATAAGGATAATTGTCCGGGATAAGTTTTCACCAGGATTGTATTTTATAGAGAATATGTTTTCCTTGGGGAGGGGGATTTCTCAGCGGAGGTGTGGCCAGATTTGCTAGCATTATTTAAAAAACAATCAGAAATTAAATAAAAAAACACATTTTTCAACTGAAAGTAATGAGCAACATTAAAACTTCAAACAAACAGACATTGTTACGTATATGACGGGGATTCCCCCTTTTCAACACCTTGCTCTTTACACTAATGTCATTTATTACCATGCTAAGCAACCATGGTAAGCTGTATAAATATGTCATTTATGGCACACCTGTTGAAAACAAAATGAAAAGAAAGCTGAAGTTTAGTATTTCCAAATTAACCGTAAGAGAGGATTATGCGTCACTAATCGTATGCCAATTGTTCTTATGAAATGATATCCGATTTTTTTTTTTTTTACCATAAGAAGTTTATTTATTTTTCGAAAATATTGAGATTACATAACCCAAAAATCACCCTTACATCAGCAGCATAATAGAATAAAATTTGGATTGAACATCTTAAGAAGGGGCAGTGAAAAAACACACACACACACTTGGATTTTTTTTTTTTTTTAATATTATGAATATCTAATACTCTAGTAAATGTTAAGTCCCATGGTATTAATAAACAAGCATAAAATGAATAAGCATAAAAGGATTTTTTAATAAACAAGCTATACAACTGTACGAAAAATTCCTTTTTGAAAGCCTGCTGTCAGTGGGGCATGACAGCATGACCTTCTTCAACCAAGTCGGGCGCCAAAATTGTTTGACAAGGATCCCAAGGTGTAATATCATGGGATTTAAATCAACCAGGGAATATAATCCATCGCACCTCACCAGTTTGGAATCATATTCCAATACTTGTTGGAATACACTGTTTGGAATCATATCATAGCAAAACTTGAGCCCAGCTTCTTAGGTTACTCATAACCTCAATATCCAAGCAAATCCTCTTCACTTATGTTACTGTAATCAATATTTTCTAAGTCCAGTTCTATATATCTGTCAGTAATCAGTTCAGCTGATTGAGGTTCCAATTGTCTCTGTTCCTCTAATGCCCCATCATCGCTAGGATTATTTTCCCTAGTTTTTTTCAAGGTTTAAGCCAGAGGTAAAGGCTTTGGAAAGTTCTTCGAAGACATTTCTCTGGTTGTTAGAGGTCCTTGTTGAATATTGGCTAGCTGGGACAATTCTTTCACTTTGTTCCAAATATCTCTGAATTTGCAACGATTCCTCAAAGCTAGGAAAGAGATTCGTGTACTCCAAAGGATCAGCGATGCCTTGGGCTGCTTTTGCATTTGATTTCTGTTGTTCAGCTTTCCAAAGTTGCGTCACCCTTGGTACTTCAGAGGGCAGATAGGTCCTTGCGAAAAACGCTGCATCTGGCAACTTATTAGTTTCAACTAAAATATCTAAAGCTTTCAAATTTTGGTGGGTCAAAAGATATGCAGTGAAGGCAACGTTAAATTTTCTTGCACTACGAGCCATTGCTGCAAGCTCCGCCACCTTATCCAAATTGCCACTTGAACTCCTAAGAATTAACAAAGCTCCAAAATCCTGGGTTGCTTCATAGCACTTGTCTGCCAGATCCAACCTACCATTTAAAATACTGCAGTCTGCTAGCTGTCGCCACTTTTGATCGCTGCCGATTTCTCTGGCTAACTCAACAGCCAAATCAAGCTTACTCAATTGTAGGGCAAGATCAAACTTATGATCAGGGTCCGTAGATACTGAAAGGGCTTTGCTAACGAACCCTTATATTTCTAGGAAATGTGCAATTTTTGTATAGTATGACCGTGGGATACGAGGTAGGAGCTGCTGGGCATTTTGGATATCTTTCCTCATAACAGAGGTTTCAAAGTCTAGAACAGAGAGGTGTAGAGAGTATGATAAAACATTCAATTCCTTGTCACAGAGATAGATTCGGTTATGTCTTGGAATGTAGCCAAGTATGTAATGGGGTCTATCTAAGTAAGATATTGTGACTATTTCACCACCAACATAGTAATTCAGTCTGTTCAAGGAGTTCAAATAAATAAAACAATCCCCCACCCAGGTAGCTGTTTTCACGTTTTCTTGTTTTTCATCTATATCGTCAAAAGGAAAGTTGGAATGATGTCGGTCTTCCTCGCTTGCTTCAGCAAGAGCAGAAACATCGCAATGCAGTATATAAAAGTTCTCTTTAGTGGTGATAGCAACCATTTCACCGTTCCCACCCCAAAATACTCCTGTTGGCTGATTATCAGTTCTTATTACAAGGTCAAGAGAATCCCAGCAGTAAAAAGTCAATTGATACTTAAAACGAACTCCAAGAAGTGTGCCCCCGTATATTCCATCAGCACCAACTTTCAGGGATTTTTTTTCTTTTGTTAACTTTTGGAAAACTTTGACAGTGGTAGTAGATTCTCGAATTGCGAAAGCTTCAGGTTCAATTCCCCAAACAAATTCCAAAGCGGAGCCATATGCTTTATTTCGAAGAGCCATTGCAGTATATATAATGTATTCACCTCCACCGCAGACAGCAACATAACGACCATCGCTGTTATGTGCCAATGTGTTCGCAAACACTTCAGAGCTTTTAGCGTCTCCTTTGCTAGAAAGATTAAGACGTTCGCCATCTTTGATATTTTCATTTGCAAATTGTTTCAAGTTAACCATTTCTATTTCAGAATTTTTTATCCACAAAATCTTTCCCCCCTCATCCATTGAGAAAGTTGGGTCTTCCTTTCCTAAGCGAATCATAACACAACCATCATCGAAACCAATGCCAACCATATTTGAGCCTTTTAGGCAGCAAATTGTAAAAGCCCTACCGAACCCATAATTTAAAGTTTTCTCCAAACTGTAAGTGCTGGCATTCCAAATTTTGACTGTGCCATCTTCCGAACCAGTAATAATAATGGGCAATTCAGGATGAAAAACGACAGCTGATACATTTTCTGTATGGCCACATAAACTTTGAACACAACTTCGATTTTGATAGTCCCAAATTTTCACCAAGCAATCATCGGCACCGGAGATCAAATAGGGCTTCTGGCCGGCGTGAGTGTAATCTAAACAGGTAATGTAATTCACATGACCTTTAAGTGTGAAGTTCGGAATGGAAGACGCAAGTTGCCAAATTTTAATGGTCTTGTCCAACGACGCAGATGCAAATGTATTATTATCTTTGGGATTAAATACAATCTGCATAACATAATGGGAATGCCCATCAAATACTTTCTGACAGGTCCAACTGTTGTCCCAGTTCCACATTTTGATTTTCTTGTCATCGCTTCCAGATAAAACAATTGGAAGTGTTGGATGGACAGCAAGGCATCTTACGTAATCTTTGTGGGCATCAACAACATGCTCCCGTTCCAGTGTATTGTAGTTAAAAAATCTTATTCTATAGTCATCTGAACCTGTGATAATCCAATTTTTCCTTGCAATAAATTTTCCAGATCAGACAGGACTGTAGCACACTTCAAAGGTCTTAATTAACTGCTGGTTTTGATGATTCCAAACATGGATCTTTCCATTATATAATGAGACTAACATCCATGGTTCGGTTGGATGCAAATCAACACATTTCACCCTATCAGACCTTGCTGTCAGTATATGTCTGTAATCTAATTTCAAATTCATTTTAAGTCTGCTGTTACTCTTAGAACACTTGGAAAACATCTACCCCAAGTCCAATTTCTAAAAATTAAATGTACTAATTAATTCTTCAAACTTTTTTTTTTCTTTTTTTCGGTTTTGTTTTGTCGTAATTCATAGTCAAAATATATGCAAATATTTTTGCATTGCCAGTTTTGTCCTCTTTAAGCAATTTAATATAAAGCTCTCCATACATGAGAATCTTCAATTTTTCCACAAAAGTGTGACGACATCAATGCAATACTGATGTATGTAAAAGTTTAAACACATATTTTTTTCTAAGGTTTAGGGTCTCAATGAATTTTCACAGTTCTGACCTATCTAAATCGTTTTTGTTTTAGTCCAGAATATCTCAGGATACCAATTTACCCAAAAAATAAGGAGCCTTTTCCGCGAAAAAATTACTATATAAATAAATACACACAAACACAATCATTGCTCATTTATAAAAAGATAGTATAGGTGAATTAAAATTTTATGTTTTACATATTTAGAACCAGTATTAAAATCGAATTTTTGTTTTTGCTCTTTTATATATTGGATTTTTTTTTTTTTAGCTTCAGTTTTTTCAATGTTCGTCCAACTAAAAATTAATGCACCAAAGACATAGAATAATTTTCATTTAAACTACCCTATGTATACTAAAGATGAGGGCCGCTTCTTATGTACAGTGGATTAGCATGAACGGCTTTTTTTTATGTTTTAAAGGAAAAACATGGAATTTTGTGTGTATGTATTGTAGAATGGTGCTTAGAATTTACACTCTTAGGGTCTCAAATATTTGGAATTTCACACTGCTATTTTTTATTTTTATATTAATCGCACTCCTTTTTAGAGATGTCTCTTCATTTTTATAAAATCATACATTGAAATTAAACATTAAACATTCGCACAAATTAAACATTCAAAATGAACGAAGAGTAAGATATTTTGTGCATACTAAGAAGTTTCCCGACTCTAAAAAATCTTTAAAATTAGGTGGCACGTACCGAGCATGGTGGAACTGTGGCCAGCATTTTTTTCAGGAGGGGGGGGGGGATGGCGAGCGTTTTGGGTAGTGTACCGAGCATGGTAGACCTGTTTAGCACAAATTACGTTCCCAGTTGTACACAAGAAGGCGGGAAGAAGGAAATCCATCTCTATACATACTATTTTGTCTTTAAGCTTTCCATAGTATTTTTTAGTTTTTCTATTTTACTTAACATGATAGCTCCTTGGTTAGTTGATCTCTACCATGAACTCTTTCTTATCATGGTAGCAAAAAAAGACACATCACTATATCCCGTGTGAAAAATTAAATTCCTGGTTGCTAAAGATAGGGGACTCTAGCCCTCCTAAATGGGTTTTGCGCCATGTTCATACCAATGCTGCAGTTCCCGTTTCGATCCGGTAGCGTTTTGCAGGGTTTCTGGTAATTTTCCAAAAATTTATTGTAGCAATAAATTTTTACAAGATTACCAAAAAATAGTTACCATTTTTAAATCAGCTTCGAATTGTAATTCTTCCTCACTTGACAGTTTTTTTTTTTAATGTGTTTTTAAAAGTTCGGTTACTATGGGTTAGGGTTCGTTTTCTACTAGGTTGCCCTAATGGGGATGAATAATTTTAAAAAAATGGATAATTAGCCACAATTATTCTTGACAAATAAGAATAGTGGCTTGTTAATCTATTTTTCTCACAGTAAAAACCAAAAAGAGTGCCCTAATAACACATTGTAATCCCTAACGAAACTACTTCCATGCTCATCTCTCTAACTGAAGTTTTTAGCTTTGATAGCTAAACTTTTGAAAATATGAATAACATGAATATAATATATGCTATATATATATATATATATATATATATATATATATATATATATATATATATATATACTAGCTGTTGGGGTGGCGCTTCGCGCCACCCCAACACCTAGTTGGTGGGGGCGCTTCGCGCCCCCCCCCCCCCAAGCCCCCCCGCGCGCGTAAGTCGTTACGCGCCGTATTAGTTACGCGCCATTGTAGTTGTGTCCCTATGTTCCACCTGTGAATATAGATATATATATATATATATATATATACATATATATATATATATATATATATATATATATATATATATATATATATATGTTTTTAACTACGTAAAACTTGCGAATATACAACTTTCTTTGCTGTCCCATTGTCTGTGCATATAAATAGATTGTCAGGTTTACCGACTCTTGAACATGCAACATATAATGGTCCATGGGAAAACAATCCGTATTCAGATCTATACCTCATGATTCTAATGATTGCCCTTGAGCTTTGTTGATGGTGATTGCTAATCGACCATTCCCTGAGTCGCCATCGTCATTTATATATCCATCGTATTTTATATATTTTTTTCTTTTTAGTTTTTTTGTAGTTTTTACCTGTTTTTTTAGTTTTTTTATTTTTTTTTACTTATGTCCTGGTCGTCATTTATACTCCCTGTGTCCCGGTGCTTTGTTGATTGCTAATCGAACATTCCTTTTGTCCCGGTCGCTTTCTCTTTGAGTGTCGTCATTTATTTAGATTGTCAGGTTTACCGACTCTTGAACATGCAACATATAATTGTCCATGGGAAAAACAATCCATATTCAGATCTATACCTCATGATTCTAATGATTGCCCTTGAGCTTTGTTGATGGTGATTGCTAATTGAACATTCCCTGTGTCCCGGTCGTCATTTATATTCCCAGTATCCCGGTCGTCATTTGTGTCCCAGTGTTCCAGTCTGTAATTTCTCTTTGAGCGTCCCGTTCGTCTTTGTTTGATGGTGAGCTTTGTTGCCCCTTGAGCTTTGTTGATGGTGATTGCTAATCGAACATTGCCTGTGTCCCCGTCGTCATTTATGTCCCCCCTGTGCCCCCGGCGTCACCGTTGTAGTTGTGTCCCTGCGTCCCGGTCGTCATTTATATTCCCTGTGTCCCGGTCGTCATTCCGGTATACATTCGTTTTTGAATTGGTATATGATGAAATAAATTTTTAATTTTTTCCCTTTTTTTCCTTTTAGTTTTTTTTTATTGGTTTTGACATTTTTTTAGGTTTTTTAGTTTTTTTATTTTTTCTTTTTAGTTTTTTTTGAAGTTTTTATCTTTTTAGTTTTTTTTATTTTTATTTATATTTTTTTAGTTTTCTTGTTCTCCTTTATTTTTCAGTTTTTTTCCTTTTTTTTTTTTCTTTTTTAGTGCTTTTAGTTTTTACCTTTTTTAGTTTTTTTTAGTTTTTTAGATGAAAATTTTTTTTAGTTTTTTTCCTTTTTTTCTTTTTAGTTTTTTATTGGTTTTTACCTTTTTTTTAGCTTTTTCAGTTTTTTTTTCGATTTTTCTTTTTACTTTTTTAGTTTTTATATTTTTTATTTTTTTTATTTTTATTAATTTTATTAGTTTTCTTTTTCTCTTCTATTTTTCAGTTTTTTCCTTTTTTTAAGTTTTTTTTTTAGTTTTTAGTTTAGGTTTTTTTTTAGTTTTTTAGTTTTTTTAGTTTTTTTAGTTTTTTAGCTTTTTTATTTTTTTTATTAGTTTTTATTTTTTTGTAGTTTTTGCCTTTTTTTAGTTTTTTAATTTTTTTTTTTTACTTTTTAGTTTTTTACCTTTTTTAGCCTAACCAGGATTTGAACCTGGGACCTTCATTCTCCGTTCTGACACCTTCTCTCATCGAGTGACTACTCCAGAATGTTCATTTTGGTGTTTTAAATGGTATATTATTAACCAAATTAATGTGTTTTACAATATACTAAGCATCGTCAAAGCAAAAATGATGGCAACTAATTTCATGACGTCAGCCGAAACATGACGTCACCTGATCCATCCACAGATCCACACACAAACAACTTATTTTTATATATATAGATAAGATATAATCTGGCGTAACAGACATAGTGTAACAGACATAAAAGACAGACAACTTATTTTTATATATATAGATTTTTATATATATAGATACAGTTTCTTGTTTAGTTTTTTTTCTTTTTTAGTTTTTTCTTTTTTTAGTTTCTTCTTTTTATTGATTTGTTTTCTTTAATTTCTCAATGTTCATTCTAACATTGACACTTGGAAAAATCTTAACGTGCCAAGCATGCTAAAGCTCCAACAATTTAAATTAAACATCAAAATTTGGGGTATCTGTTTTAAGGTTTTCGAATTACTTTAATCTATTTTCAAAATATATTGAAATATTTGTGCAATTCCCAGTTTTTTTTAGTTTTTTCTTTTTTTAGTTTTTTAGCTTTTTTAGTTTTTTTTTTAGTTTTTTATCTTTTTTATTTTTTTACGTTTTTTCTTTTTAGGTTTTTTCTTTTTTTAATTTTTTTAATTTTTAATTTTTTTTTTAGTTTTTTCTTTTTAGTTTTTTTTTTTTAGTTTTTTACCATTTTTCTTTTTCGAATTACTTTAATCTATTGTCAAAATATTTCGAAATATTTATGCAATTTCCAGTTTTTGCATTCTAGTTTGTTTTCTTTTATTTATATAGAAGATATAATCTGGCGTAACGGACAGACAACTTATTTTTATATATATAGAAGATATATATATATATATATATATATATATATATATATATATATATATATATATATATATATATATATATATATATATATATATATATATATATATATATATATATATATATATATATATATATATATATATATATATATATATATATATATATACTAGCTGTTGGGGTGGCGCTTCGCGCCACTCCAACACCTAGTTGGTGGGGGCGCTTCGAGCCCCCCCAAGCCCCCCCGCGCGCATAAGTCGTTACGTGCCATATTAGTTACGCGCCATTGTAGTTGTGTCCCTGTGTCCCACCTGTGAATAGAGATGGATATATATATATATATATATATATATATATGTTTTTAACTACTTAAAATATTCTTCGATGTCCCATTGTCTGTGAATATAAATAGATTGTCAGGTTTACCGACTCTTGAACATGCAACATAAAATTGTCCATGGGAAAAACAATCCGTATTCAGATGTATACCTGATTATTCTAATGATTGCCCTTGAGCTTTGTTGATGGTGATTGCTAATCGAACATTCCGTGTCCCAGTCGTTATTTATATATCCCCCTGTTGCCCCCGGCGTCCCCGTTGCAGTTGTGTCCCTGTTTCCCGGTCGTCATTTATATTCCCTGTATCCCGGTCGTCAGTTGTGTCCCTGTGTCCCAGTTTGTAATTTCTCTTTGAGTGTCCCGGTCTTCATTTATATTCCCTGTGTCCCGGTGTCCCGGCCGTCATTTGTGTCCCGGTGTCCCGATCTGTAATTTCTCTTCAAACAATCCCTTTATCCCGGTTGTCATTTATATATCCCCCCTGTGCCCCCGGCGTCCCCATTGTAGTTGTGTCAATGTGTCCTGGTCGTCATTTATATTCCCTGTGTCCCGGTCGTGATTTATGTCCCGGTGTCCCAGTCTGTAATTTCTCTTTGAGTGTCCCGGTCGTCATTCATATTCCCTATGTCCCGGTGTCCCGGTCTGTAATTTCATCAGTTGAAAAACATGACGTTAGTCGAAAAACATCTTCATGACGACATACAGCTCAATCCTTATAATGACAACAGTCGACAAACATGACGTCAGTCGACATACAAACTTGACGTCACTCAACATACATAACACACATACAACTCATTATTATATATATACTAGCTGTTGGGGTGGCGCGAAGCGCCACCCCAACACCTAGTTGGTGAAGGCGCTTCGCACCCACCCAAGCCCCCCCGCGTGAGTAAGTCGTTACGTGCCATGGTAGCTGTGTCCCTGTGTCCCACCTGTGAATATAAAATGATATATACATATATGTTTTTAACTACGTAAAACTTGCGAATATACAACATTCTTTGATGTCCCATTGTCTATGCATATAAATAGATTGTCAGATTTATCGACTCTTGAACATGCAACATAAAATTGTCCATGGGAAAAACAATCTGTATTCAGATCTATACCTGATTATTCTAATGATTGCCCTTGAGCTTTGTTGATGGTGATTGCTAATCGAACATTCCCTGTGTCCCCGTCGTCATTTATATATTCCCCTGTGCCCCCGGCATCGCCCTTGTAGTTGTGTCCCTGTGTCCCGGCCGTCGTTTATATTCCAAGTATCCCGGTCGTCATTTGTGTCCCAGTCTGTAATTTCTCTTTGAGCGTCCTAGTCGTCATTTATATTCCCTGTGTCCGGATCGTCATTTGTTTCCCGGTCTGTAATTTATATTTGAGTGTCCCGGTTGTCATTTATATCTCCCGGTCGTTATTTGTGTCCCAGTGTCCCAGTCTGTAACTTCTCTTTGAGTGTCCCGGTCGTCATATATATTCCCTGTGTCCCGGTTTTTAGTTTTCTTTTTTCCTTTATTTTTCAGTTTATATATTTTTTTTTTTTTATTATTAGTTTTTGTTTTTTTTTTCTTTTTAGTTTTTTTTGTAGTTTTTACCTTTTTTTAGTTTTTTTTAGTTTTTTTTTCTTTTTAGTTTCTAGTTTTTACCTTTTTTTAGTTTTTTAGTTTTTTTAGTATTTTCTTTTTAGTTTTTTTGTAGTTTTTACCTTATTTAGTTTTTTCTTCTTCTTTTGTTCTAATGCTAAAGCCAAGGTTCGAACCTGGAACCTCTTGGACCTGGAACCTGGAACATAACACTTTACCAACTCAGCTACTTCTGCACGAACCGTAGCTGATACCTAACCGTATCGCCAAAGCTTTGCAATGGCACGCGACTTGCCGTAAAAAAAAAAAAACAATGGAAAACCTAATAGAGGCCACAATCTTGACAGGGCCTTTTGAGGGTGAGGCTGTTCTTATTCCTCGCATTCCTATGATTCCAACGGATCTGCCTTTTCAATTTAAAAGATTGCAATTTCCAATTCGATTAGCATTTGCAATCACCATTAACAAAGCTCAAGGTCAATCATTAGAAAAATGTGGTATAGATCTTAATACTGATTGTTTTTTCCATGGACAATTGTACGTTGCATGTTTGAGGGTCGGTAAACCTGACAATCTATTTATATGCAGCGACAATTGGACAGCGAAGAATGTTGTATATTCGCAAGTTTTATGCAGTTAATTTGTATTGTATCTATCTATCTATCTATCTATGTAAAAACGAGTTGTGTGTTTGCATGTTTGTTTGTTTGTAAAAAGAGCGTTTGCATATGACGTCATTATTAGTACATAAGGCTTTGTATATGCACAGACAATAGGAAAGCCAAGAATGTTGTATATTCGCTAGTTTTACGTAGTTTGAAACACATATATAAATCTATCTATATTCATAGGTGGTGATATTTCTTAAAAGTATTATTGGTACGCCTATTTTTAGTTGTAGCACGTATGGTGGAAACCCTGAAAGATCCATGGAATTTAAAAATTCAGATGGATAATTAACTGCTTCATTTGGTTCCAAAACTGTGTCGACTGACTTGTAAAGGACTGCCTGGTCTCGAATCTTGGTCATAACAATATTTTTGATTTCGTGGACGTCTATATTTTTGGGTGCAAGAATCGCTCTTTCACTTAGCCATTTATTATTTTTATAATTTTTTAGAATATTCGGAAATACTTTTTCAATCAATTCATTTTTGGACGTCACTAGATTACAAAAATCAGCAGGTAGTTGTATACGTCCTGAAATTGAGTCTACTGGGAGCTTTCCGTTTCCAATTGCCAGCAATTGATCTGAAATTATTTGACCAGAGTCATCGTTTTGCAATCGGACACGCATATTTGTGGTTAATTTTAATGTTTTTACGTGTGCCCATAAATTAGAATTTTTCAGGAAAGCATCTATTTCGTCTGCAATATGTTTCCCTTGTTGTTCAAGCCAAGGGACAGTAAGTGTCATGTATATGGGTCTCAGACATAGTGGTTCTATTAATATATTTTTTGTGTTGATCAGACTATTATTAGGAGCTGTGGGTTATTATGTTTCTTAGCATTGGACCTGGTCGTCTCTTACAAGGATATTAGCTACGGCTGCAAACAGGAATAATAGTCTCCATCTATAATAAAGAGTGGTTTAATGGCTCTTTTTATAGGAAATTGATGTGGTGGTTAAAAACTTTTTGTAATGAAATTTTTTTTAATTAAATCAATTTAATTAGTTAAAACTTTGTTTTTTTTTATAACACTGTTTTTTATAACATTTAAAATAAATTCACTGTTTTTAAAAAGAACTTTTGACCTTATAATAAGCGTCTTGGTATAGTTATGTAAAATTCTAGAATTTCTTATAGGTTGATAAGAATTTTATTTATTGACAAAAACTAGACCAATTCCTAGAAATTTTCAATAAAATATCTTTATTTTACTGCAAACTGCAAAAATATTCATGGGCTCTGAGCAATAATCATGACTTTTGAATTGAAACAAGAGAAAAACCAGAAAATTTAAAAAAAAAATTTCTTTCGATATATTGAGCTTGATACGTAAGTCAATATTTGCAATGAACTGATTCTTGTTCGTAATTCAATTATTATAGGTTACTAGCTGTTGGGGTGGCGCTTTGTGCCACCCCTTAATAAAATTAAAAAAAAAAAAATAAAAAAAAAATAAAAAGAAAAAAAAACTAAAAAAAGTAAAAACCAAAAAAAAACTAAAAGAAAAAAAGCGGAAAAATACAAAAATTTATTTCATCATATACCATTTCAAAAACGAATGTATATACAGACCGGGACACTGGGATACAAATGACGACCGGGACACAGGGACACAACTACAACAGGGACGCCGGGGGGCACAGGGGATATATAAATGACGACGGGGACACAGGGAATGTTCGATTAGCAATCACCATCAACAAAGCTCAAGGGCAATCAGTAGAATCATGAGGTATAACTAAAAAAAACTAAAAAAGGTAAAAAACTAAAAACTAAAAAAAGACCAATTCAAAAACGAATGTATATACAGACCAGGACACAAATGACGACCAGGACACAGGGAATATAAATGACGACCGGGACACAGGGACACAACTACAACGGGGACGCCGGGGGGCACAGGGGGATATATCATTGACGATGGCGACACAGGGAATGGTCGATTAGCAATCTCCATCAACAAAACTCAAGGGCAATCATTAGAATCATGAGGTATAGATCTGAATACGGATTGTTTTTCCATGGACCATTATATTTTGCATGTTCAAGAGTCGGTAAACCTGACAATCTGTTTATATGCACAGACAATGGGACAGCAAAGAATGTTGTATATTCACAAATTTATATGTACAGACAATGGGAAAGCGAAGAATATTGTATATTTGCAAGTTTTACGTATATATATATATATATATATATATATATATATATATATATATATATATATATATATATATCTTCTATATATATAAAAATAAGTTGTCTGTCTGTGGATCTGTGGATCAGGTGACGTCATGTTTCTGTGTCGGCTGACGTCATGAAATTAGTTGTCAGGTGACGTCATGTTTCTGTGTCGGCTGACGTCATGAAATTAGTTGTCGTCATTTTTGCTTTGACGGTGACGTCATTCAAGTTATATAAGACATATGTTCACGTAGAAATCTATTAATGTTTAAGTTTACAATGACTGATGAAGATGCTCAAAGAGTCTATGCCAAAAAACTTGCTGCTGATAGTTCCTCGGCACGCTTTCTTTTCTGACTTTCTCTATCAGCAGCAAGTTTTTTGGCATAGACTCTTTGAGCATCTTCATCAGTCATTGTAAACTTAAACATTAATAGATTTCTACGTGAACATATGTCTTATATAACTTGAATGACGTCACCGTCAAAGCAAAAATGACGGCAACTAATTTCATGACTTAATTTCAGAACTTAATTTCTGTGTTGACTGACGTCATGAAATTAGTTGTCGTTATTTTTGTTATGACGATGCTTAGTATATTGTAAAACACATTAATTTGGTTAATAATATACCATTTAAAACACCAAAATGAACATGCTGGAGTAGTCACTCGGTGAGAGAGGGTGTCAGAACGGAGAATGAAGGTCCCAGGTTCAAATCCTGGTTAGGCTAAAAAAGGTAAAAATCTAAAAACTAAAAAAAAAAAAACTGAAAAAACTAAAAAAGGCAAAAACTACAAAAAAACTAAAAACTAATAAAAAAAAATTAAGAATAAAAATAAAAAAAAAATAAAAAAGATAAAAACTAAAAAAAAGTAAAAAGAAAAAGCGAAAAAAAACTAAAAAAGCTAAAAAAAAAAGGTAAAAACCAATAAAAAACTGAAAAGAGAAAAAGGAATAAAACTAAAAAAAATTTCATCTAAAAAACTAAAAAAGGTAAAAACTAAAAGAACTAAAAAGAAAAAAAAAACTAAAAAAAGGAAAAAAACTGAAAAATAAAGGAGAAAAAGAAAACTAAAAAAATATAAATAAAAATAAAAAAACTAAAAAGATAAAAACTTCAAAAAAAACTAAAAAGAAAAAAGAAAAAAACTAAAAACCCTAAAAAAAAGGTCAAAACCAATAAAAAAAAACTAAAAGAAAAAAAGGGAAAAAATTAAAAATTTATTTCATCATATACCAACTCAAAAACGAATGTATACCGGGATGACGACCGGGACACAGGGAATATAAATGACAAAACTACAACGGGGACGCCGGGGGCACAGGGGGATATAAATGACGACCGGGACACAAGGAATATAAATGACGCCCGGGACACTCAAAGAGAAATCAGAGACTGGGACACCGGGACACAAATGACGACCGGGACACATGGAATATAAATGACGACCGGGACACAGGGACATAACTACAAAGGGGACGCCGGGGTGCACAGGGGGATATATAAATGACGATGGCGACTCAGGGAATGGTCGATTAGCAATCACCATCAACAAAGCTCAAGGGCAATCATTAGAATCATGAGGTATAGATCTGAATACGGATTGTTTTCCCATTGACCATTATATGTTGCATGTTCAAGAGTCGGTAAACCTGACAATCTATTTATATGCACAGACAATGGGACAGCAAAGAATGTTGTATATTCGCAAGTTTTACGTAGTTAAAAACATATATATATATATATATATATATATATATATATATATATATATATATATATATATATATATATATATATATATATATATATATATATATATATATATATATATCTATACTCACAGGTGGGACATAGGGACACAACTACAATGGCGCGTAACGACTTACGCGCGCGGGGGGGCTTGGGGGGGCGCGAAGCGCCCCCACCAACTAGGTGTTGGGGTGGCGCGAAGCGCCACCCCAACAGCTAGTATACATATATAAATAAGTTGTCTGTCTGTGTGTCTGTCTGTCAGGTGACGTCGTGTTTCTGTGTTGACTGACGTCATGAAGTTAGTTGTCGTCATTTTTGCTATGACGTTGACGTCATTAAAGATATTTAATCATGAAGTTAGTTGTCGTCATTTTTGCTATGACGGTGACGTCATTAAAGATATTTAAGACATATATGTTCACGTTGAAATCTATTAATGTTTAAGTTTAAAATGACTGATGAACTTACAATGGGAAAAGCCGATGAAGATGCTCAAAGAGTCTATGCCAAAAAACTTAGGTGTTGGGGTGGCGCGAAGCGCCACCCCAACAGCTAGTATACATATATAAATAAGTTGTCTGTCTGTGTGTCTGTCTGTCAGGTGACGTCGTGTTTCTGTGTCGACTGACGTCATGAAGTTAGTTGTCGTCATTTTTGCTATGACGGTGACGTCATTAAAGATATTTAATCATGAAGTTAGTTGTCGTCATTTTTGCTATGACGGTGACGTCATTAAAGATATTTAAGACATATATGTTCACGTTGAAATCTATTAATGTTTAAGTTTAAAATGACTGATGAACTTACAATGGGAAAAGCCGATGAAGATGCTCAAAGAGTCTATGCCAAAAAACTTGCTGCTGATAGAGAAAGTCAGAAAAGAAAGTGTGTCGAGGAATCAAAAGAACAGCAAGGAAACAGGCTTGAGGCTGATAGAGAAAGAAAGAACAGAAAGCGTGCCGAGGAACTACTAGAGCAACGCGAAAGCAGACTTGCTGCTAAAAGAGAAAGTGAAAAAAGAAGGCGTGCCGAGGAATCACAAGAACAGCAAGAAATCAGGCTTGCTGCTGATAGAGAAAGTAAGAAAAGAAAGCGTGCCGAGGAATCACAAGAACAGCAAGAAATCAGGCTTGCTGCTGATAGAGAAAGTAAGAAAAGAAAGCGTGCCGAGGAATCAGAGCAACCTGAAAGTTATCGCCTGGCATTCAGGTACAGCCTAGTCGATGATTATAGCTTGAGTATATGTGTTCAAATCGGGACAATGTCTAAAATTTGTCCCTATTGCAAGGCCTTGAAATTCAATGGTGAAACAATGGGAATGTGTTGCGCCTCAGGAAAAGTTAAACTTCCTCTATTGGCTACACCACCAGAGCCATTGAAGACTTTCCTTACTGAAACTACGTCAGAATCTAAGCGTTTCTTGTCAAAAATCAGAAAATACAACTCATGTTTCCAAATGACGTCGTTTGGAGCCCAAATCGAAAATCCAGATCAATTTATGCCTACTTTCAAAGTAAAAGGGCAAATTTATCATAGAGCAGGGTCCCTTCTACCATTCTCAGGCGAGAATCATAAACTTTTACAATTGTACTTCATCTGTGATAGAAATTCTGAATTGAATGCACGTTGCAAAATTTCTCCCAACGTTGAAAGGACAATTGTTTCCCAATTGCAACATCTTTTCCACGAAAATAATAATTTAGTGCGTCTGTTCAAAACAGCCATCGATTTGATGCCTACTGATACGCATAAAATTGTTATTTCCACTGACAAAACGCCTCCTGGCCAACATGTGTGTAGATACAATGCTCCAACTATCAACGAAGTGGCAATCGTTATGGTCGGTGATCAGGTTTTACCTCGAGATATTATTCTTCATAAGCGAAACGCTCAGTTGTTAAGAATTGCTGAAACTCATCGATGCTACGATGCCCTACAATATCCTATCATTTTTTTGGGATGGAGCCGACGGCTATCACTTTAATATTAAATTGATGAATCCGGCCACTAACAAAGAAATGAATAAGAAATACAGTGCAATGCATTATTATTCCTATAGACTAATGATTCGGCAGGATGAAGAAAATTATATTTTAAAATGCCGTGAATTGTTTCACCAATTTGTCGTTGATATGTATGCTAAAATTGAATCAGAACGTTTGCTATATATCCGCCTGAATCAGACCAAGCTCCGCTCTGAATAATACATTCATTTGCGAGATGCAGTTATAAATGACGGTTATACCACAAACGTTGGAAGATTAACAATTTTACCCTCGTCATATGCTGGCAGTCCCCGTCATATGCATGAATATGCTCAAGATGCTATTGCGTATGTTCGTCTCTATGGTCGTCCAGATTTATTTATTACATTTACATGTAATCAATCTTGGGACGAGATACTGCAGCTTTTACTTCAAGGACAATTCGGCGGTTCATAGGCATGACATTACGGCCCGTGTCTTCCGGCAAAAGTTTGAAATCACTGATAAACTACATAGTAAAACTTGAAGTGTTTGGGTCAGTGCGATGCTGGATGTACTCAGTGGAATGGCAAAAACTAGGTTTGCCACACGCACATATACTAATCTGGCTAAATAAAAAAATTACTTCAAACGAAATTGATGATGTGATTTCTGCTGAAATACCTGATAAAAATGTCGATAAGGGGTTACATGATATTATTGTAAAAAATATGATACATGGACCTTGCGGTGCACTGAACGAAAATTCACCATGCATGGCAAAGGAAGGTGCACAAAGCAATATCCTCGACTTTTAGTATCAAACAAAATTACTGGCAATGATGGTTACCCACAATATAGAAGAAGATCTACTGAAGATATAGAAGAAGATACTGAAGATGTATACATATATATATATATATATATATATATATATATATATATATATATATATATATATATATATATATATACTAGCTGTTGGGGTGGCGCTTCGCGCCACCCCAACACCTAGTTGGTGGGGGCGCTTCGCGCCCCCCCCCCCCAAGCCCCCCCGCGCGCGTAAGTCGTTACGCGCCATAATAGTTACGCGCCATTGTAGTTGTGTCCCTATGTCCCACCTGTGAATATAGATATATATATATATATATATGGTTTTTAGATTTTTTAGATTTTTTAGTTTTTTTATTAGTTTTTAGTTTTTTTTTCTTTTTAGTTTTTTTGTAGTTTTTACCTTCTTTTTAGTTTTGTTAATTTTTTTTTTTACTTGTGTCCTGGTCGTCATTTATACTCCCTGTGTCCCGGTGCTTTGTTGATTGCTAATCGAACATTCCTTTTGTCCTGGTCGCTTTCTCTTTGAGTGTCGTCATTTATTTTTTTCTTTTTTAGTTCTTTTAGTTTTTACCTTTTTTAGTTTATTTTTAGTTTTTAGTTTTTTTAGTTTTTTACCTTTTTTTAGTTTTTTTAGTTTTTTTAGTTTTTAAGCTTTTTTATTTTTTTTATTAGTTTTTAGTTTTTTTGTAGTTTTTGCCTTTTTTTTAGTTTTTTTAGTTTTTTAGCTTTTTTATTAGTTTTTAGTTTTTTTTGTAGTTTTTGCCTTTTTTTAGTTTTTTTAGTTTTTTAGCTTTTTTATTTTTTTTATTAGTTTTTAGTTTTTTTTGTAGTTTTTGCCTTTTTTTAGTTTTTTCAGTTTTGACGTCACCTGATCCAGTTTTTTCAGGTGACGTCACCTGATCCACGATCCACAGATCCACAGACAACTTATTTTTATATATATAGATAGTTTTTTTTTTTTACTTATGTCCTGGTCGTCATTTATACTCCCTGTGTCCCGGTGCTTTGTTGATTGCTAATCGAACATTCCTTTCGTCCTGGTCGCTTTCTCTTTGAGTGTCGTCATTTATTAGTTTTTTCCTTTTTTTTTAGTTTTTTATTGGTTTTAACCTTTATTTTAGCTTATTTTTCAGTTTTTTCCTTTTTTTTAGTTTTTTTTTATTTTTTATTTTTTTTAGTTTTTTACCTTTTTTTAGTTTTTTTAGTTTTTTTAGTTTTTTAGCTTTTTTACTTTTTTTATTAGTTTTTAGTTTTTTTTTGTAGTTTTTGCCTTTTTTTAGTTTTTTCAGTTTTTTTTTAGTTTTTTATTGGTTTTTACCTTTATATTTTTTTTAGTTTTTTAGCTTTTTTATTTTTTTTATTAGTTTTTAGTTTTTTTTGTAGTTTTTGCCTTTTTTTAGTTTTTTCAGTTTTGACGTCACCTAATCCAGTTTTTTCAGGTGACGTCACCTGACACATCCATCCACACATCCACAGACAGACAGACAACTTATTTTTATATATATATATATATATATATATATATATATATATATATACTAGCTGTTGGGGTGGCGCTTCGCGCCACCCCAACACCTAGTTGGTGGGGGCGCTTCGCGCCCCCCAAGCCCCCTTGCGCGCGTAAGTCGTTACGCGCCATATTAGTTACGCGCCATTGTAGTTGTGTCCCTATGTCCCACCTGTGAATATAGATATATATATATATATATATATATATATATATATATATATATATATATATATATATATATATATATATATATATATATATATATATGTTTTTAACTACGTAAAACTTGCGAATATACAACATTCTTTGCTGTCCCATTGTCTGTGCATATAAATAGATTGTCAGGTTTACCGACTCTTGAACATGCAACATATAATGGTCCATGGGAAAACAATCCGTATTCAGATCTATACCTCATGATTCTAATGATTGCCCTTGAGCTTTGTTGATGGTGATTGCTAATCGACCATTCCCTTAGTCGCCATCGTCATTTATATATCCCCCTGTGCACCCCGGCGTCCCCTTTGTAGTTATGTCCCTGTGTCCCGGTCGTCATTTATATTCCCTGTGTCCCGGTCGTCATTTGTGTCCCGGTGTTCCAGTCTGTGATTTCTCTTTGAGTGTCACGGGCGTCATTTATATTCCTTGTGTCCCGGTGTCCCGGTCGTCATTTATATCCCCCTGTGTTATTAGTGTGAAATAATTCAGACGTCATATGCGGACAAACACGACGTCACACCTGATCCACAGATAACTTATTTTTATATATATAGAAGATATATATATATATATATATATATATATATATATATATATATATATATATATATATATATATACATATATATATATATATATATATATATATATATATATATATATATATATATATAAATAAGTTGTGTGTGTGTGTGTGTGTGTGTCTATCGAGTGAGGTCATGTTTGTGTTTCGACTGACGTCCTGTTTGTCGACTGACGTCATTATAAGGATTGAGCTGTATGCGTCATGAAGTTGTTTGTCGACTGACTTCATGTTTGTCAACTGATGAAATTACATACCGGGATACCGGGACACAAATGACGACCGGCACACAGGGAATATAAATGACGACCGGGAACCTCTATGAGAAATTACAGACTGGGACACCTGGACACAAATCACGACCGGGACACAGGGAATATAAATGACGACATGGACACAGGGACATAACTACAGCGGGGACGCCGGGGGCACAGGCGGGATATATAAATGACGACCGGAACACAGGGATTGTTCGAATAGAAATTACAGACAGGGACACCGAGACACAAATGACGACCGGGACACCAGGACACGAAGAATATAAATGACGACCGGGACACCCAAAGAGAAATTACAAACTGGGACACCAGGACACAAATGACGACCGGGACACAGGCAATATAAATGACGACCGGGAAACAGGGAAACATCATTAGAATAATAAGGTATAGATCTGAATACGGATTGTTTTTCCCATGGAGAATTATATGTTGCATGTTCAAGAGTCAGTAAACCTGACAATCTATTTATATGCACAGACAATGGGACAGCGAAGAATGTTGTATATTCGCATGTTTTACGTAGTTAAAAACACATAACTACGTAATATATATTACGTATTAAAAACATATATATATATATATATATATATATATATATATATATATATATATATATATATATATATATATATATATATATAATATATATATATATATATATATATATATATATATATATATATATATATATATATATATATATATATATATATATATATATATATATATATATATATATATATATATATATATATATATATATATATATATATATATATATATACTAGCTGTTGGGGTGGCGCTTCGCAACACCCGGACACCAAGTTTGTCGGGGCGCTAAGCGCCCCCCAAGCCCCCCCGCGTGCGTAGATCGTTACGCGATATATTATTTACGCGCCATTGTAGTTGTGTCCCTGTGTCTCACCTGTGAATATAGATAGATATACATATATTTTTAACTACGTAAAACTTTCGAATATACAACATTCTTCCCTGTCCCATTGTCCGTGCATATAAATAGATTGTCAGGTTTACCGACTCTTGAACATGCAACATATAACTGTCCATGGGAAAAACAATCCGTATTCAGATCTATACCTCATTATTCTAATGATTGCCCTTGAGCTTTGTTGATGGTGATTGCTAATCGAGCATTCCCTGTGTCCCCGTCGTCATTTATATATCCCCCTGCGCACCCGGCGTCCCCGTTGTAGTTGTATCCCTGTGTCCCAGTCGTCATTTATATTCCCTGTGTCCCGGTGTTCCGGGCGTCATTTGTGTCCCGGTCTTTTTTTATTTTTATTTTTTTTTCTTTTAGATTTTCTTTTTAGTTTTTTGATTTTTTAGTCTTTTAGGTTCTCTTTTTTTTATTTGTTTTTCTGTTTTTCTTTTTTTTCTTTTTTAGTTTTTTCTTTTCTTTTAGTTTTTTAGCTTATTTTATTTATATATATGTTTTCTCTTCCTTTTTAATTTTTTTCTTTTTTAGTTGTTTAGCGTTTTTTGCTGTTTTAAGTTTTTTTTTCTTTTTAATTTCTTATCTTTTTTTTATTTTTTTTAGGTTATTTAGGTTTTTTTTTCAATTTTTTTATTTTTTAATTTTTTCTTTTTTTTAGTTTTTTTCCTATTAGTTTTTTTTTAGTTTTTTACCTTTTTTTATAGACGTCATATGCAAACCCTCAGCACAAAAATAGATACAAATAATTTTTTATATATAGAAGATATAATCTGGCGTAACAGACATATATCTATATATATATTTATATATTTATATATATATATATATATATATATATATATATATATATATATATATATATTTAACTACGTAAAACATGCAAATATACAACATTCTTTGCTGTCCCATTGTCTGTCCATATAAATAGATTGTCAGGTTTACCAACTCTTGAACATGCAACATAATTATTGTCCATGGGAAAACAATCCTTATTCAAATCTATACCGCATTTTTCTAACGATTGCCCTTGAGCTTTGTTGATGGTGATTGCTAATCGAACACTCCCTGTGTCCCCGTCATCATTCATATATCCCCCTGTGCCCCCGGCGTCCCTGTTGTAGTTGTGTCCCTGTGTCCTGGTCGTCATTTATATTCCCTGTGTCCCTGTTGTCATTTGTGTCCCGGTATCCCAGTCTGTAATCTCTCTTTGAGTGTCCCGGTCGTTATTTATATTCCCTCTGTCCCGGTGTCCCGGTCGTCATTTGTGTCCCGGTGTCCCGGTCTGTAATTTCTCTTTGAGTGTCCAGGTCGTCATTTATATTCCCTGTGTTCTGGTCGTCATTTGTGTCCCGGTGTCCCGGTCTGTAGTGTCATCTTATAATGACGTCATATACAAAGCCTTATATACTTATAATGACGTCAAATGCAAACCCACAAACAAACAAATATGCATATATACAACTTATTTATATATATATATATATTATATATATATATATATAT
>NW_027064945.1:0-23849 GCF_032884065.1 Artemia franciscana
TACCCTCGAAAACTAAAACTTTTGACATAGGAAAAGAGCCTTTAATCACATTCTTTACCATGTGCAATCATAAAATAGTCTAATATCTTCATTTTTTCAACATACGTAGCTATTACCCTCGATAACTAAAACTTTTGAAATAGGAAAAGAGCTAATCACATTCTTTACCATTTGCAATCATAAAATAGTCTAATATCTTCATTTTTCAACATACGTAGCTATTACCCTTGAAAACTAAAACTTTTGACAAAATAAAAGAGCCTTTAATCACATTCTTTACCATTTGCAATCATAAAATAGTCTAATATCTTCATTTTTCAACATACGTAGCTATTACCCTTGAAAACTAAAACTTTTGACAAAATAAAAGAGCCTTTAATCACATTCTTTACCATTTGCAATCATAAAATAGTCTAATATCTTCATTTTTTCAACATACGTAGCTATTACCCTCGAAAACTAAAACTTTTGAAATAGGAAAAGAGCCTTTAATCACATTCTTTACCATTTGCAATCATAAAATAGTCTAATATCTTCATTTTTTCAAAATACGTAGCTATTACCCTCGAAAACTAAAACTTTTGAAATAGGAAAAGAGCCTTTAATCACATTCTTTACCATTTGCAATCATAAAATAGTCTAATATCTTCAATTTTTCAACATACATAGCTATTACCCTCGAAAACTAAAACTTTTGAAATAGGAAAAGAGCCTTTAATCACATTCTTTACCATGTGCAATCATAAAATTGTCTAATATCTTTATTTTTTCAACATACGTAGCTATTACCCTCGAAAACTAAAACTTTTGACATAGGAAAAGAGCAGCCTTTAATCACATTCTTTACCATTTGCAATCATAAAATTGTCTAATATCTTCATTTTTTCCACAGACAAAGCTCTTACCCCCGAAAACTAAAACTTTTGACATAGGCAAAGAGCCTTTAATCACATTCTTTACCATGTGCAATCATAAAATAGTCTAATATCTTCATTTTTTCAACATACATAGCTATTACCCTCGAAAACTAAAACTTTTGAAATTGGAAAAGAGCCTTTAATCACATTCTTTACCATGTGCAATCATAAAATTGTCTTATATCTTTATTTTTTCAACATACGTAGCTATTACCCTCGAAAACTAAAACTTTTGACATAGGAAAAGAGCCTTTAATCACATTCTTTACCATTTGCAATCATAAAATAGTCTAATATCTTCATTTTTTCCACAGACAAAGCTCTTACCCCCGAAAACTAAAACTTTTGACATAGGAAAAGAGCCTTTAATCACATTCTTTACCATGTGCAATCATAAAATTGTCTAATATCTTAATTTTTTCAACATACGTAGCTATTACCCTCGAAAACTAAAACTTTTGAAAAGAGCCTTTAATCACATTCTTTACCATGTTCAATCATAAAATAGTCTAATATCTTCATTTTTCCACAGACATAGCTATTACCCTCGAAAACTAGAACTTTTGAAATAGGAAAAGAGCCTTTAATCACATTCTTTACCATTTGCAATCATAAAATAGTCTAATATCTTCATTTTTTCAACATACGTAGTTATTATCCTCGAAAACTAAAACTTTTGAAATAGGAAAAGAGCCTTTAATCACATTCTTTACCATGTGCAATCATAAAATAGTCTAATATCTTCATTTTTTCAACATACGTAGCTATTACCCTCGAAAACTAAAACTTATGAAATAGGAAAAGAGCCTTTAATCACATTCTTTACCATGTGCAATCATAAAATTGTCTAATATCTTCATTTTTTCAACATACGTAGCTATTACCCTCGAAAACTAAAACTTTTGAAATAGGAAAAGAACCTTTAATCACATTCTTTACCATTTGCAATCATAAAATAGTCTAATATCTTCATTTTTCAACATACGTAGCTATTACCCTCAATAACTAAAACTTTTGAAATAGGAAAAGAGCCTTTAATGACATTCTTTACCATTTGCAATCATAAAATAGTCTAATATCTTCATTTTTCAACATACGTAGCTATTACCCTTGAAAACTAAAACTTTTGACAAAATAAAAGAGCCTTTAATCACATTCTTTACCATTTGCAATCATAAAATAGTCTAATATCTTCATTTTTTCAACATACGTAGCTATTACCCTCGAAAAACTAAAACTTTTGAAATAGGAAAAGAGCCTTTAATCACATTCTTTACCATTTGCAATCATAAAATAGTCTAATATCTTCATTTTTTCAAAATACGTAGCTATTACCCTCGAAAACTAAAACTTTTGAAATAGGAAAAGAGCCTTTAATCACATTCTTTACCATGTGCAATCATAAAATTGTCTAATATCTTCATTTTTTCCACAGACAAAGCTATTACCCTCGAAAACTAAAACTTTTGAAATAGGAAAAGAGCCTTTAATCACATTCTTTACCAGTTGCAATCATAAAATAGTCTAATATCTTCATTTTTTCAACATACGTAGCTATTACCCTCGAAAACTAAAACTTTTGACATAGGAAAAGAGCCTTTAATCACATTCTTTACCATTTGCAATCATAAAATAGTCTAATATCTTCATTTTTTCAACATACGTAGCTATTACCCTCGAAAACTAAAACTTTTGAAATAGGAAAAGAGCCTTTAATCACATTCTTTACCATTTGCAATCATAAAATAGTCTTATATCTTCATTTTTTCAACATACGTAGCTATTACCCTCGAAAACTAAAACCTTTGAAATAGGAAAAGAGCCTTTAATCACATTCTTTACCATTTGCAATCATAAAATTGTCTAATATCTTCATTTTTTCAACATACGTATCTATTACCTTCGAAAACTAAAACTTTTGAAATTGGAAAAGAGCCTTTAATCACATTCTTTACCATTTGCAATCATAAAATAGTCTAATATCTTCATTTTTTCAACATACGTAGCTATTACCCTCGAAAACTAAAACTTTTGAAATAGGAAAAGAGCCTTTAATCACATTCTTTACCATTTGCAATCATAAAATAGTCTAATATCTTCATTTTTCAACATACGTAGCTATTACCCTCGAAAACTAAAACTTTTGAAATAGGGAAAGAGCCTTTAATCCAATTTTTTACCATTTGTAATCATAAAATAGTCTAATATCTTCATTTTTTCAACATACGTAGCTATTACCCTCGAAAACTAAAACTTTTGAAATAGGAAAAGAGCCTTTAATCACATTCTTTACCATTTGCAATCATAAAATAGTCTAATATCTTCATTTTTTCAACATACGTAGCTATTACCCCAAAACTAAAACTTTTGAAATAGGAAAAGAGCCTTTAATCACATTCTTTACCATGTGCAATCATAAAATTGTCTAATATCTTTATTTTTTCAACATACGTAGCTATTACCCTCGAAAACTAAAACTTTTGAAATAGGAAAAGAGCCTTTAATCACATTCTTTACCATGTGCAATCATAAAATTGTCTAATATCTTCATTTTTTCAACATACGTAGCTATTACCCTCGAAAACTAAAATTTTTGACACAGGAAAAGAGCCTCTAATCACATTCTTTACCTTGTGCAATCATAAAATAGTCTAATATCTTCATTTTTTCAACATACGTAGCTATTACCCTCGAAAAGTAAAACCTTTGAAATAGGAAAAGAGCCTTTAATCACATTCTTTACCATGTGCAATCATTAAATTGTCTTATATCTTCATTTTTTCCACAGACAAAGCTATTACCCTCGAAAACTAAAACTTTTGAAATAGGAAAAAAGCCTTTAATCACATTCTTTACCATGTACAATCATAAAATAGTCTAATATCTTCATTTTTTCAACATACGTAGCTATTACCCTCGAAAACTAAAACTTTTGAAATAGGAAAAGAGCCTTTAATCACATTCTTTACCATTTGCAATCTTAAAATAGTCTAATATCTTCATTTTTTCAACATACGTAGCTACTTACCCTCGAAAACTAAAACTTTTGACATTGGAAAAGAGCCTTTAATCACATTCTTTACCATGTGCAATCATAAAATTGTCTAATATCTTCATTTTTTCAACATACGTAGCTATTACCCTCGAAAACTAAAACTTTTGAAATTGGAAAAGAGCCTTTAATCACATTCTTTACCATGTGCAATCATAAAATTGTCTAATATCTTCATTTTTTCAACATACGTAGCTATTACCCTCGAAAACTAAAACTTTTGAAATAGGAAAAGAGCCTTTAATCACATTCTTTACTATTTGCAATCATAAAATAGTCTAATATCTTCATTTTTTCAACATACGTAGCTATTACCCCGAAAACTAAAACTTTTGAAATAGGAAAAGAGTCTTTAATCACATTCTTTACCATGTGCAATCATAAAATAGTCTAATATCTTTATTTTTTCAACATACGTAGCTATTACCCTCGAAAACTAAAACTTTTGAAATAGGAAAAGAGCCTTTAATCACATTCTTTACCATGTGCAATCATAAAATAGTCTAATATCTTCATTTTTTCAACATACGTAGCTATTACCCTCGAAAACTAAAACTTTTGAAATAGGAAAAGAGCCTTTAATCACATTCTTTACCATTTGCAATCATAAAATAGTCTTAATATCTTCATTTTTTTAACATACGAAAACTAGGAAAAGAGCCTTTAATCACATTCTTTACCATGTGCAATCATAAAATAGTCTAATATCTTCATTTTTTCCACACGAGCTATTACCCTCGAAAACTAAAACTTTTGAAATAGGAAAAGAGCCTTTAATCACATTCTTTACCATGTGCAATCATAAAATTGTCTAATATCTTCATTTTTTCAACATACGTAGCTATTACCCTCGAAAGCTAAAACTTTTGAAATAGGAAAAGAGCCTTTAATCACATTCTTTACCATGTGCAATCATAAAATTGTCTAATATCTTCATTTTTTCAACATACGTAGCTATTACCCTCGAAAACTAAAACTTTTGAAATAGGAAAAGAGCCTTTAATCACATTCTTTACCATGTGCAATCATAAAATAGTCTAATATCTTCATTTTTTCAACATACGTAGCTATTACCCTCGAAAACTAAAACTTTTGAAATAGGAAAAGAGCCTTTAATCACATTCTTTACCATGTGCAATCATAAAATAGTCTAATATCTTCATTTTTTCACATACGTAGCTATTACCCTCGAAAACTAAAACTTTTGAAATAGGAAAAGAGCCTTTAATCACATTCTTTACCATTTGCAATCATAAAATAGTCTAATATCTTCATTTTTTCCACAGACATAAGCTATTACCCTCGAAAACTAAAACTTTTGAAATAGGAAAAGAGCCTTTAATCACATTCTTTACCATTTGCAATCATAAAATAGTCTTATATTTTCATTTTTTCAACGTACGTAGCTATTACCCTCGAAAACTAAAACTTTTGAAATAGGAAAAGAGCCTTTAATCACATTCTTTACCATGTGCAATCATAAAATAGTCTAATATCTTCATTTTTTCAACATACGTAGCTATTACCCTCGAAAACTAAAACTTTTGAAATAGGAAAAGAGCCTTTAATCACATTCTTTACCATGTGCAATCATAAAATTGTCTAATATCTTCATTTTTTCACAGACAAAGCTATTACCCTCGAAAACTAAAACTTTTGAAATAGGAAAAGAGCCTTTAATCACATTCTTTACCATGTGCAATCATAAAATAGTCTAATATCTTCATTTTTTCAACATACGTAGCTATTACCCTCGAAAACTAAAACTTTTGAAATAGGAAAAGAGCCTTTAATCACATTCTTTACCATTTGCAATCATAAAATAGTCTAATATCTTCATTTTTTCAACATACGTAGCTATTACCCTCGAAAACTAAAACTTTTGAAATAGGAAAAGAGCCTTTAATCACATTCTTTACCATGTGCAATCATAAAATAGTCTAATATCTTCATTTTTTCCAACATACGTAGCTATTACCCTCGAAAACTAAAACTTTTGACAATAGGAAAAGAGCCTTTAATCACTTCTTTACCATGTGCAATCATAAAATAGTCTAATATCTTCATTTTTCCAACATACGTAGCTATTACCCCCGAAAACTAAAACTTTTGAAATAGGAAAAGAGCCTTTAATCACATTCTTTACCATGTGCAATCATAAAATAGTCTAATATCTTCATTTTTTCAACATAAGTAGCTATTACCCTCGAAAACTAAAACTTTTGAAATAGGAAAAGAGCCTTTAATCACATTCTTTACCATGTGCAATCATAAAATAGTCTAATATCTTCATTTTTTCAACATACGTAGCTATTACCCTCGAAAACTAAAACTTTTGAAATAGGAAAAGAGCCTTTAATCACATTCTTTACCATGTGCAATCATAAAATAGTCTAATATCTTCATTTTTTCCAACATACGTAGCTATTACCCTCGAAAACTAAAACCTTTGAAATAGGAAAAGAGCCTTTAATCACATTCTTTACCATGTTGCAATCATAAAATAGTCTAATATCTTCATTTTTTCCACAGACGTAGCTATTACCCTCGAAAACTAAAACTTTTGAAATAGGAAAAGAGCCTTTAATCACATTCTTTACCATGTGCAATCATAAAATAGTCTAATATCTTCATTTTTTCAACATACGTAGCTATTACCCTCGAAAACTAAAACTTTTGAAATAGGAAAAGAGCCTTTAATCACATTCTTTACCATTTGCAATCATAAAATAGTCTAATATCTTCATTTTTTCAACATACGTAGCTATTACCCTCGAAAACTAAAACTTTTGAAATAGGAAAAGAGCCTTTAATCACATTCTTTACCATGTGCAATCATAAAATAGTCTAATATCTTCATTTTTTCAACATACGTAGCTATTACCCTCGAAAACTAAAACTTTTGAAATAGGAAAAGAGCCTTTAATCACATTCTTTACCATGTGCAATCATAAAATAGTCTAATATCTTCATTTTTTCAACATACGTAGCTATTACCCTCGAAAACTAAACTTTTGAAATAGGAAAAGAGCCTTTAATCACATTCTTTACCATGTGCAATCATAAAATAGTCTAATATCTTCATTTTTTCAGCATACGTAGCTATTACCCTCGAAAACTAAAACTTTTGAAATAGGAAAAGAGCCTTTAATCACATTCTTTACCATGTGCAATCATAAAATTGTCTAATATCTTCATTTTTTCAACATACGTAGCTATTACCCTCGAAAACTAAAACTTTTGAAATAGGAAAAGAGCCTTTAATCACATGCTTTACCATGTGCAATCATAAAATTGTCTAATATCTTCATTTTTTCAACATACGTAGCTATTACCCTCGAAAACTAAAACTTTTGAAATAGGAAAAGAGCCTTAATCACATTCTTTACCATTGCAATCATAAAATAGTCTAATATCTTCATTTTTTCAACATACGTAGCTATTACCCTCGAAAACTAAAACTTTTGAAATAGGAAAAGAGCCTTTAATCACATTCTTTACCATGTGCAATCATAAAATAGTCTAATATCTTCATTTTTTCCACAGACGTAGCTATTACCCTCGAAAACTAAAACTTTTGAAATAGGAAAAGAGCCTTTAATCACATTCTTTACCATGTGCAGTCATAAAATAGTCTAATATCTTATTTTTTCAACATACGTAGGAAAAGAGCCTTTAATCACATTCTTTACCATGTGCAATCATAAAATAGTCTAATATCTTCATTTTTTCAACATACGTAGCTATTACCCTCGAAAACTAAAACTTTTGAAATAGGAAAAGAGCCTTTAATCACATTCTTTACCATGTGCAATCATAAAATAGTCTAATATCTTCATTTTTTCAACATACGTAGCTATTACCCTCGAAAACTAAAACTTTTGAAATAGGAAAAGAGCCTTTAATCACATTCTTTACCATGTGCAATCATAAAATAGTCTAATATCTTCATTTTTTCAACATACGTAGCTATTACCCTCGAAAACTAAAACTTTTGACAATAGGAAAAGAGCCTTTAATCACATTCTTTACCATTTGCAATCATAAAATAGTCTAATATCTTCATTTTTTCGACATACGTAGCTATTACCCTCGAAAACTAAAACTTTTGAAATAGGAAAAGAGCCTTTAATCACATTCTTTACCATTTTCAATCATAAAATAGTCTTAATATCTTCATTTTTTCCACAGACAAAGCTATTACCCTCGAAAACTAAAACTTTTGAAATAGGAAAAGAGCCTTTAATCACATTCTTTACCATTTGCAATCATAAAATAGTCTATATCTTCATTTTTTCAACATACGTAGCTATTACCCTCGAAAACTAAAACTTTTGAAATAGGAAAAGAGCCTTTAATCACATTCTTTACCATGTGCAATCATAAAATAGTCTAATATCTTCATTTTTTCAACATACGTAGCTATTACCCTCGAAAACTAAAACTTTTGAAATAGGAAAAGAGCCTTTAATCACATTCTTTACCATTGCAATCATAAAATTGTCTAATATCTTCATTTTTTCCACAGACAAAGCTATTACCCTCGAAAACTAAAACTTTTGAAATAGGAAAAGAGCCTTTAATCACATTCTTTACCATGTGCAATCATAAAATAGTCTAATATCTTCATTTTTTCAACATACGTAGCTATTACCCTCGAAAACTAAAACTTTTGAAATAGGAAAAGAGCCTTTAATCACATTCTTTACCATTTGCAATCATAAAATAGTCTAATATCTTCATTTTTTCAACATACGTAGCTATTACCCTCGAAAACTAAAACTTTTGACATAGGAAAAGAGCCTTTAATCACATTCTTTACCATGTGCAATCATAAAATAGTCTAATATCTTCATTTTTTCCAACATACGTAGCTATTACCCTCGAAAACTAAAACTTTTGAAATAGGAAAAGAGCCTTTAATCACTTCTTTACCATGTGCAATCATAAAATAGTCTAATATCTTCATTTTTTCCAACATACGTAGCTATTACCCTCGAAAACTAAAACTTTTGAAATAGGAAAAGAGCCTTTAATCACATTCTTTACCATGTGCAATCATAAAATAGTCTAATATCTTCATTTTTTCAACATACGTAGCTATTACCCTCGAAAACTAAAACTTTTGACATAGGAAAAGAGCCCTTAATCACATTCTTTACCTTTGCAATCATAAAATAGTCTAATATCTTCATTTTTTCAACATACGTAGCTATTAACCCTCGAAAACTAAAACTTTTGAAATAGGAAAAGAGCCTTTAATCACTTCTTTACCATGTGCAATCATAAAATAGTCTAATATCTTCATTTTTTCCACATACGTAGCTATTACCCTCGAAAACTAAAACTTTTGAAATAGGAAAAGAGCCTTTAATCACATTCTTTACCATGTGCAATCATAAAATAGTCTAATATCTTCATTTTTTCAACATACGTAGCTATTACCCTCGAAAACTAAAACTTTTGACAATAGGAAAAGAGCCTTTAATCACATTCTTTACCATGTGCAATCATAAAATAGTCTAATATCTTCATTTTTTCAACATACGTAGCTATTACCCTCGAAAACTAAAACTTTTGAAATAGGAAAAGAGCCTTTAATCACATTCTTTACTATTGCAATCATAAAATAGTCTAATATCTTCATTTTTTCAACATACGTAGCTATTACCCTCGAAAACTAAAACTTTTGAAATAGGAAAAGAGCCTTTAATCACATTCTTTACCATGTGCAATCATAAAATAGTCTAATATCTTCATTTTTTCAACATACGTAGCTATTACCCCGAAAACTAAAACTTTTGAATAGGAAAAGAGCCTTTAATCACATTCTTTACCATGTGCAATCATAAAATAGTCTAATATCTTCATTTTTTCAACATACGTAGCTATTACCCTCGAAAACTAAAACTTTTGAAATAGGAAAAGAGCCTTTAATCACATTCTTTACCATGTGCAATCATAAAATAGTCTAATATCTTCATTTTTTCAGCATACGTAGCTATTACCCTCGAAAACTAAAACTTTTGAAATAGGAAAAGAGTCTTTAATCACATTCTTTACCATGTGCAATCATAAAATAGTCTAATATCTTCATTTTTTCAACATACGTAGCTATTACCCTCGAAAACTAAAACTTTTGAAATAGGAAAAGAGCCTTTAATCACATTCTTTACCATGTGCAATCATAAAATTGTCTAATATCTTCATTTTTTCAACATACGTAGCTATTACCCTCGAAAACTAAAACTTTTGAAATAGGAAAAGAGCCTTTAATCACATTCTTTACCATGTGCAATCATAAAATAGTCTAATATCTTCATTTTTTCAACATACGTAGCTATTACCCTCGAAAACTAAAACTTTTGAAATAGGAAAAGAGCCTTTAATCACATTCTTTACCATGTGCAATCATAAAATAGTCTAATATCTTCATTTTTTCAACATACGTAGCTATTACCCTCGAAAACTAAAACTTTTGAAATAGGAAAAGAGCCTTTAATCACATTCTTTACCATGTGCAATCATAAAATAGTCTAATATCTTCAATTTTTTCAACATACGTAGGAAAAGAGCCTTAATCACATTCTTTACCATTGCAATCATAAAATAGTCTAATATCTTAATCTTTTCAACATACGTAGCTATTACCCTCAAAAAAAACTTTTGAAATAGGAAAAGAGCCTTTAATCACATTCTTTACCATATGCAATCATAAAATAGTCTAATATCTTCATTTTTTCCACAGACATAGCTATTACCCTCGAAAACTAAAACTTTTGAAATAGGAAAAGAGCCTTTAATCACATTCTTTACCATTTGCAATCATAAAATAGTCTAATATCTTCATTTTTTCAACATACGTAGCTATTACCCTCAAAAAAAAACTTTTGAAATAGGAAAAGAGCCTTTAATCACATTCTTTACCATGTGCAATCATAAAATAGTCTAATATCTTCATTTTTTTCCACAGACGTAGCTATTACCCTCGAAAACTAAAACTTTTGAAATAGGAAAAGAGCCTCTAATCACATTCTTTACCATTTGCAATCATAAAATAGTCTAATATCTTCATTTTTTCAACATACGTAGCTATTACCCTCGAAAACTAAAACTTTTGAAATAGGAAAAGAGCCTTTAATCACATTCTTTACCATGTGCAATCATAAAATAGTCTAATATCTTCATTTTTTCAACATACGTAGCTATTACCCTCGAAAACTAAAACTTTTGAAATAGGAAAAGAGCCTTTAATCACATTCTTTACCATTTGCAATCATAAAATAGTCTAATATCTTCATTTTTTCAACATACGTAGCTATTACCCTCGAAAACTAAACTTTTGAAATAGGAAAAGAGCCTTTAATCACATTCTTTACCATGTGCAATCATAAAATAGTCTAATATCTTCATTTTTTCAACATACGTAGCTATTACCCTCGAAAACTAAAACTTTTGAAATAGGAAAAGAGCCTTTAATCACATTCTTTACCATGTGCAATCATAAAATTATCTAATATCTTCATTTTTTCAACACACGTAGCTATTACCCGCGAAAACTAAAACTTTTGAAATAGGAAAAGAGCCTTTAATCACATTCTTTACCATGTGCAATCATAAAATAGTCTAATATCTTCATTTTTTCAACATACGTAGCTATTACCCTCGAAAACTAAAACTTTTGAAATAGGAAAAGAGCCTTTAATCACATTCTTTACCATTTGCAATCATAAAATAGTCTAATATCTTCATTTTTTCACCATACGTAGCTATTACCCTCGAAAACTAAAACTTTTGACATAGGAAAAGAGCCTTTAATCACATTCTTTACCATTTGCAATCATAAAATAGTCTAATATCTTCATTTTTTCAACATACGTAGCTATTACCCTCGAAAACTAAAACTTTTGAAATAGGAAAAGAGCCTTTAATCACATTCTTTACCATGTGCAATCATAAAATAGTCTAATATCTTCATTTTTTCAACATACGTAGCTATTACCCTCAAAAACTAAAACTTTTGACATAGGAAAAGAGCCTCTAATCACTTCTTTACCATTTGCAATCATAAAATAGTCCAATATCTTCATTTTTTCAACATACGTAGCTATTACCCTCAAAAAAAAACTTTTGAAATAGGAAAAGAGCCTTTAATCACATTCTTTACCATGTGCAATCATAAAATAGTCTAATATCTTCATTTTTTCCACAGACATAGCTATTACCCTCGAAAACTAAAACTTTTGAAATAGGAAAAGAGCCTTTAATCACATTCTTTACCATTTGCAATCATAAAATAGTCTAATATCTTCATTTTTTCAGCATACGTAGCTATTACCCTCGAAAACTAAAACTTTTGAAATAGGAAAAGAGCCTTTAATCACATTCTTTACCATGTGCAATCATAAAATAGTCTTAATATCTTCATTTTTTCAACATACGTAGCTATTACCCTCGAAAACTAAAACTTTTGAAATAGGAAAAGAGCCTTTAATCACATTCTTTACCATTTGCAATCATAAAATAGTCTAATATCTTCATTTTTTCAACATACGTAGCTATTACCCTCGAAAACTAAAACTTTTGAAATAGGAAAAGAGCCTTTAATCACATTCTTTACCATGCGCAATCATAAAATGGTCTAATATCTTCATTTTTTCAGCATACGTAGCTATTAACCTCGAAAACTAAAACTTTTGAAATAGGAAAAGAGCCTTTAATCACATTCTTTACCATGTGCAATCATAAAATAGTCTAATATCTTCATTTTTTCAACATACGTAGCTATTACCCTCGAAAACTAAAACTTTTGAAATAGGAAAAGAGCCTTTAATCACATGCTTTACCATGTGCAATCATAAAATTGTCTAATATCTTCATTTTTTAACATACGTAGCTATTACCCTCGAAAACTAAAACTTTTGAAATAGGAAAAGAACCTTTAATCACATTCTTTACCATGTCCAATCATAAAATAGTCTAATATCTTCATTTTTTCAACATACGTAGCTATTACCCTCGAAAACTAAAACTTTTGACATAGGAAAAGAGCCTTTAATCACATTCTTTACCATTTGCAATCATAAAATAGTCTAATATCTTCATTTTATCAACATACGTAGCTATTACCCTCGAAAACTAAAACTTTTGACATAGGAAAAGAGCCTTTAATCAGATTCTTTACCATTTTCAATCATAAAATAGTATAATATCTTCATTTTTTCCACAGACAAAGCTATTACCCTCGAAAACTAAAACTTTTGAAATAGTAAAAGAGCCTTTAATTACATTCTTTACCATTTGCAATCATAAAATAGTCTAATATTTTCATTTTTTCAACATACGTAGCTATTACCCTCGAAAACTAAAACTTTTGAAATAGGAAAAGAGCCTTTAATCACATTCTTTACCATGTGCAATCATAAAATTGTCTAATATCTTCATTTTTCCACAGACAAAGCTATTACCCTCGAAAACTAAAACTTTTGAAATAGGAAAAGAGCCTTTAATCACATTCTTTACCATGTGCAATCATAAAATATACTAATATCTTCATTTTTTCAACATACGTAGCTATTACCCTCGAAAACTAAAACTTTTGAAATAGGAAAAGAGCCTTTAATCACATTCTTTACCATGTGCAATCATAAAATAGTCTAATATCTTCATTTTTTCAACATACGTAACTATTACCCTCGAAAACTAAAACTTTTGAAATAGGAAAAGAGTCTTTATTCACATTCTTTACCATGTGCAATCATAAAATAGTCTAATATCTTCATTTTTTCAACATACGTAGCTATTACCCTCGAAAACTAAAACTTTTGACATAGGAAAAGAGCCTCTAATCACTCATTACCATTTGCAATCATAAAATGGTCTAATATCTTCATTTTTTCAACATACGTAGCTATTACCCTCAAAAAATTAAACTTTTGAAATAGGAAAAGAGCCTTTAATCACATTCTTTACCATGTGCAATCATAAATTTGTCTAATATCTTCATTTTTTCCACAGACATAGCTATTACCCACGAAAACTAAAACTTTTGAAATAGGAACAGAGCCTTTAATCACATTCTTTACCATTTGCAATCATAAAATAGTATAATATCTTCATTTTTTCAACATGCATAGCTATTACCCTAGAAAACTAAAACTTTTGAAATAGGAAAAGAGCCTTTAATCATATTCTTTACCATGTGCAATCATAAAATTGTCTAATATCTTCATTTTTTCAACATACGTAGCTATTAACCTCGAAAACTAAAACTTTTGAAATAGGAAAAGAGCCTTTAATCACATTCTTTACCATTTGCAATCATAAAATAGTCTAATATCTTCATTTTTTCAACATACGTAGCTATTACCCTCGAAAACTAAAACTTTTGACATAGGAAAAGAGCCTCTAATCACATTCTTTACCATTTGCAATCATAAAATAGTCTAATATCTTCATTTTTTCAACATACGTAGCTATTACCCTCGAAAACTAAAACTTTTGAAATAGGAAAAGAGCCTTTAATCACATTCTTTACCATGTGCAATCATAAAATAGTCTAATATCTTCATTTTTTCAACATACGTAGCTATCACCCTCGAAGACTAAAACTTTTGACATAGGAAAAGAGCCTTTAATCACATTCTTTACCATTTGTAATCATAAAATAGTCTAATATCTTCATTTTTTCAACATACGTAGCTATTACCCTCGAAAACTGAAACTTTTGAAATAGGAAAAGAACCTTTAATCACATTCTTTACCATTTGCAATCATAAAATAGTCTAATATCTTAATTTTTTCAACATACGTAGCTATTACCCTCGAAAACTAAAACTTTTGAAATAGGAAAAGAGCCTTTAATCACATGCTTTACCATGTGTAATCATAAAATTGTCTAATATCTTCATTTTTTCAACATACGTAGCTATTACCCTCGAAAACTAAAACTTTTGAAATAGGAAAAGAGCCTTTAATCACATTCTTTACCATTTGCAATCATAAAATAGTCTAATATCTTCATTTTTTCAACATACGTAGCTATTACCCTCGAAAACTAAAACTTTTGAAATAGGAAAAGAGCCTTTAATCACATTCTTTACCATGTGCAGTCATAAAATAGTCTAAAATCTTCATTTTTTCAGCATACGTAGCTATTACCCTCAAAAACTAAAACTTTTGAAATAGAAAAAGAGCCTTTAATCACATTCTTTACCATGTGCAATCATAAAATAGTCTAATATCTTCATTTTTTCAACATACGTAGCTATTACCCTCGAAAACTAAAACTTTTGAAATAGGGAAAGAGCCTTTAATCACATTCTTTACCATTTGCAATCATAAAATAGTCTAATATCTTCATTTTTTCAACATACGTAGCTATTACCCTCGAAACTAAAACTTTTGAAATAGGAAAAGAGCTTTTAATCACATTCTTTACCTGTGCAATCATAAAATAGTCTAATATCTTCATTTTTTCAGCATACGTAGCTATTACCCTCAAAAACTAAAATTTTTGAAATAGGAAAAGAGCCTTTAATCACATCCTTTACCATGTGCAATCATAAAATAGTCTAATATCTTCATTTTCAACATACGTAGCTATTACCCTCGAAAACTAAAACGTTTGAAATAGCAAAAGAGCCTTTAATCACATTCTTTACCATTGCAATCATAAAATAGTATAATATCTTCATTTTTTCAACATACGTAGGAAAAGAGCCTCTAATCACATTCTTTACCATTTGCAATCATAAAATAGTCTAATATCTTCATTTTTTCAACATACGTAGCTATTACCCTCAAAAAATTAAACTTTTGAAATAGGAAAAGAGCCTTTAATCACATTCTTTACCATGTGCAATCATAAATTTGTCTAATATCTTCATTTTTTCCACAGACATAGCTATTACCCTCGAAAACTAAAACTTTTGAAATAGAAAAGAGCCATTAATCACATTCTTTACCATTTGCATTCATAAAATAGTCTAATATCTTCATTTTTTCAACATACGTAGCTATTACCCTCGAAAACTAAAACTTTTGAAATAGGAAAAGAGTCTTTAATCACATTCTTTACCATGTGCAATCATAAAATAGTCTAATATCTTCATTTTTTCAACATACGTAGCTATTACCCTCGAAAACTAAAACTTTTGACATAGGAAAAGAGCCTCTAATCACTCATTACCATTTGCAATCATAAAATGGTCTAATATCTTCATTTTTTCAACATACGTAGCTATTACCCTCAAAAAATTAAACTTTTGAAATAGGAAAAGAGCCTTTAATCACATTCTTTACCATGTGCAATCATAAATTTGTCTAATATCTTCATTTTTTCCACAGACATAGCTATTACCCACGAAAACTAAAACTATTGAAATAGGAACAGAGCCTTTAATCACATTCTTTACCATTTGCAATCATAAAATAGTATAATATCTTCATTTTTTCAACATGCATAGCTATTACCCTAGAAAACTAAAACTTTTGAAATAGGAAAAGAGCCTTTAATCATATTCTTTACCATGTGCAATCATAAAATTGTCTAATATCTTCATTTTTTCAACATACGTAGCTATTAACCTCGAAAACTAAAACTTTTGAAATAGGAAAAGAGCCTTTAATCACATTCTTTACCATTTGCAATCATAAAATAGTCTAATATCTTCATTTTTTCAACATACGTAGCTATTACCCTCGAAAACTAAAACTTTTGACATAGGAAAAGAGCCTCTAATCACATTCTTTACCATTTGCAATCATAAAATAGTCTAATATCTTCATTTTTTCAACATACGTAGCTATTACCCTCGAAAACTAAAACTTTTGAAATAGGAAAAGAGCCTTTAATCACATTCTTTACCATGTGCAATCATAAAATAGTCTAATATCTTCATTTTTTCAACATACGTAGCTATCACCCTCGAAGACTAAAACTTTTGACATAGGAAAAGAGCCTTTAATCACATTCTTTACCATTTGTAATCATAAAATAGTCTAATATCTTCATTTTTTCAACATACGTAGCTATTACCCTCGAAAACTGAAACTTTTGAAATAGGAAAAGAACCTTTAATCACATTCTTTACCATTTGCAATCATAAAATAGTCTAATATCTTAATTTTTTCAACATACGTAGCTATTACCCTCGAAAACTAAAACTTTTGAAATAGGAAAAGAGCCTTTAATCACATGCTTTACCATGTGTAATCATAAAATTGTCTAATATCTTCATTTTTTCAACATACGTAGCTATTACCCTCGAAAACTAAAACTTTTGAAATAGGAAAAGAGCCTTTAATCACATTCTTTACCATTTGCAATCATAAAATAGTCTAATATCTTCATTTTTTCAACATACGTAGCTATTACCCTCGAAAACTAAAACTTTTGAAATAGGAAAAGAGCCTTTAATCACATTCTTTACCATGTGCAGTCATAAAATAGTCTAAAATCTTCATTTTTTCAGCATACGTAGCTATTACCCTCAAAAACTAAAACTTTTGAAATAGAAAAAGAGCCTTTAATCACATTCTTTACCATGTGCAATCATAAAATAGTCTAATATCTTCATTTTTTCAACATACGTAGCTATTACCCTCGAAAACTAAAACTTTTGAAATAGGGAAAGAGCCTTTAAACACATTCTTTACCATTTGCAATAATAAAATAGTCTAATATCTTCATTTTTTCAACATACGTAGCTATTACCCTCGAAACTAAAACTTTTGAAATAGGAAAAGAGCTTTTAATCACATTCTTTACCTGTGCAATCATAAAATAGTCTAATATCTTCATTTTTTCAGCATACGTAGCTATTACCCTCAAAAACTAAAATTTTTGAAATAGGAAAAGAGCCTTTAATCACATCCTTTACCATGTGCAATCATAAAATAGTCTAATATCTTCATTTTATCAACATACGTAGCTATTACCCTCGAAAACTAAAACGTTTGAAATAGCAAAAGAGCCTTTAATCACATTCTTTACCATTTGCAATCATAAAATAGTATAATATCTTCATTTTTCAACATACGTAGGAAAAGAGCCTCTAATCACATTCTTTACCATTTGCAATTATAAAATAGTCTAATATCTTCATTTTTTGAACATACGTAGCTATTACCCTGAAAAAATTAAACTTTTGAAATAGGAAAAGAGCCGTTCATCACATTCTTTACCATGTGCAATCATAAATTTGTCTAATATCTTCATTTTTTCCACAGACATAGCTATTACCCTCGAAAACTAAAACTTTTGAAATAGAAAAGAGCCATTAATCACATTCTTTACCATTTGCACTCATAAAATAGTCTAATATCTTCATTTTTTTCAACATACGTAGCTATTACCCTCGAAAACTAAAACTTCTGAAATTGGAAAAGAGCCTTTAATCACATTCTTTACCATGTGCAATCATAAAATAGTCTAATATCTTCATTTTTTCAACATACGTAGCTATTACCCTCGAAAACTAAAACTTTTGAAATAGGAAAAGAGCCTTTAATCACATTCTTTACTATTTGCAATCATAAAATAGTCTATATCTTCATTTTTTCAACATACGTAGCTATTACCCTCGAAAACTGAAACTTTTGAAATAGGAAAAGAGCCTTTAATCACATTCTTTACCATGTGCAATCATAAAATAGTCTAATATCTTCATTTTTTTCAGCATACGTTGCTATTACCCTCAAAAACTAAAACTTTGAAATAGGAAAAGAGCCTTTAATCACATCCTTTACCATGTGCAATCATAAAATAGTCTAATATCTTCATTTTATCAACATACGTAGCTATTACCTCGAAAACTAAAACTTTTGAAATAGGAAAAGAGCCTTTAATCACATTCTTTACCATTTGCAATCATAAATAGTTAATATCTTCATTTTTTCAACATACGTAGGAAAAGAGCCTCTAATCACATTCTTTACCATTTGCATTCATAAAAATAGTCTAATATCTTCATTTTTTCAACATACGTAGCTATTACCCTCGAAAACTAAAACTTTTGAAATTGGAAAAAGATCCTTTAATCACATTCTTTACCATGTGCAATCATAAATTTGTCTAATATCTTCATTTTTTCCACAGACATAGCTATTACCCTCGAAAACTAAAACTTTTGAAATAGGAAAGAGCCATTAATCACATTCTTTACCATTTGCATTCATAAAATAGTCTAATATCTTCATATTTTCAACATACGTAGCTATTACCCTCGAAAACTAAAACTTTTGAAATTGGAAAAGAGCCTTTAATCACATTCTTTACCATGTGCAATCATAAAATAGTCTAATATCTTCATTTTTTCAACATACGTAGCTATTACCCTCGAAAACTAAAACTTTTGAAATAGGAAAAGAGCCTTTAATCACATTCTTTACCATTTGCAATCATAAAATAGTCTAATATCTTCATTTTTTCAACATACGTAGCTATTACCCTCGAAAACTGAAACTTTTGAAATAGGAAAAGAGCCTTTAATCACATTCTTTACCATGTGCAATCATAAAATAGTCTAATATCTTCATTTTATTCAACATACGTAGCTATTACCCTCGAAAACTGAAACTTTTGAAATTGGAAAAGATCCTTTAATCACATTCTTTACCATGTGCAATCATAAATTTGTCTAATATCTTCATTTTTTCCACAGACATAGCTATTACCCTCGAAAACTAAAACTTTTGAAATAGGAAAAGAGCCATTAATCACATTCTTTACCATTTGCATTCATAAAATAGTCTAATATCTTCATATTTTCAACATACGTAGCTATTACCCTCGAAAACTAAAACTTTTGAAATTGGAAAAGAGCCTTTAATCACATTCTTTACCATGTGCAATCATAAAATAGTCTAATATCTTCATTTTTTCAACATACGTAGATTACCCTCGAAAACTTAAACTTTTGAAATAGGAAAAGAGCCTTTAATCAAATTCTTTACCATGTGCAATCATAATATTGTCTAATATCTTCATTTTTCCACAGACAAAGCTATTACCCTCGAAAACTAAAACTTTTGAAATAGGAAAAGAGCCTTTAATCACATTCTTTACCATGTGCAATCATAAAATATACTAATATCTTCATTTTTTCAACATACGTAGCTATTACCCTCGAAAACTAAACTTTTGAAATAGGAATAAAAGCCTTAATCACATTCTTTACCATGTGCAATCATAAAATAGTCTAATATCTTCATTTTTTCAACAGACCTAGCTATTACCCTCAAAAACTAAAATTTTTGAAATCGGAAAAGAGCCTTTAATCACATTCTTTACCATTTGCAATCATAAAATAGTATAATATCTTCATTTTTTCAACATACATAGCTATTACCCTCGAAAACTAAAACTTTTGAAATAGGAAAAGAGCCTTTAATCATATTCTTTACCATGTGCAATCATAAAATTGTCTAATATCTTCATTTTTTCAACATACGTAGCTATTACCCCTCGAAAACTAAACTTTTGAAATAGGAAAAGAGCCTTTAATCACATTCTTTACCATTTGCAATCATAAAATAGTCTAATATCTTCATTTTTTCAACATACGTAGCTATTACCCTCGAAAACTAAAACTTTTGACATAGGAAAAGAGCCTCTAATCACATTCTTTACCATTTGCAATCATAAAATAGTCTAATATCTTCATTTTTTTCAACATACGTAGCTTTTACCCTCGAAAACTAAAACTTTTGAAATAGGAAAAGAGCCTTTAATCACATTCTTTACCATGTGCAATCATAAAATAGTCTAATATCTTCATTTTTTCAACATACGTAGCTATCACCCTCGAAGACTAAAACTTTTGACATAGGAAAAGAGCCTTTAATCACATTCTTTACCATTTGCAATCATAAAATAGTCTAATATCTTCATTTTTTCAACATACGTAGCTATTACCCTCGAAAACTGAAACTTTTGAAATAGGAAAAGAACCTTTAATCACATTCTTTACCATTTTCAATCATAAAATAGTCTAATATCTTAATTTTTTCAACATACGTAGCTATTACCCTCGAAAACTAAAACTTTTGAAATAGGAAAGAGCCTTTAATCACATGCTTTACCATGTGCAATCATAAAATTGTCTAATATCTTCATTTTTTCAACATACGTAGCTATTACCCTCGAAAACTAAAACTTTTGAAATAGGAAAAGAGCCTTTAATCACATGCTTTACCATGTGCAATCATAAAATAGTCTAATATCTTCATTTTTCCACAGACAAAGCTATTACCCTCGAAAACTAAAACTTTTGAAATAGGAAAAGAGCCTTTAATCACATTCTTTACCTTGTGCAATCATAAAATATACTAATATATTCATTTTTTCAACATACGTAGCTATTACCCTCGAAAACTAAAACTTTTGAAATAGGAATAAAAGCCTTTAATCACATTCTTTACCATGTGCAATCATAAAATAGTCTAATATCTTCATTTTTTCAACAGACCTAGCTATTACCCTCAAAAACTAAAACTTTTGAAATCGAAAAGAGCCTTTAATCACATTCTTTACCATTTGCAATCATAAAATAGTATAATATCTTCATTTTTTCAACATGCATAGCTATTACCCTCGAAAACTAAAACTTTTGAAATAGGAAAAGAGCCTTTAATCATATTCTTTACCATGTGCAATCATAAAATTGTCTAATATCTTCATTTTTTCAACATACGTAGCTATTACCCTCGAAAACTAAAACTTTTGACATAGGAAAAGAGCCTCTAATCACATTCTTTACCATTTGCAATCATAAAATAGTCTAATATCTTCATTTTTTCAACATACGTAGCTATTACCCTCGAAAACTAAAACTTTTGAAATAGGAAAAGAGCCTTTAATCACATTCTTTACCATTTGCAATCATAAAATAGTCTAATATCTTCATTTTTTCAACATACGTAGCTATTACCCTCGAAAACTAAAACTTTTGACATAGGAAAAGAGCCTCTAATCACATTCTTTACCATTTGCAATCATAAAATAGTCTAATATCTTCATCTTTTCAACATACGTAGCTATCACCCTCGAAAACTAAAACTTTGAATAGGAAAAGAGCCTTTAATCACATTCTTTACCATGTGCAATCATAAAATAGTCTAATATCTTCATTTTTTCAACATACGTAGCTATCACCCTCGAAGACTAAAACTTTTGACATAGGAGAAGAGCCTTTAATCACATTCTTTACCATTTGCAATCATAAAATAGTCTAATATCTTCATTTTTTCAACATACTTAGCTATTACCCTCGAAAACAGAAACTTTTGAAATAGGAAAAGAACCTTTAATTCACATTCTTTACCATTTTCAATCTTAAAATAGTCTAATATCTTAATTTTTTCAACATACGTAGCTATTACCCTCGAAAACTAAAACTTTTGAAATAGGAAAAGAGCCTTTAATCACATGCTTTACCATGTGCAATCATATAATTGTCTAATATCTTCATTTTTTCAACATACGTTAGCTATTACCCTCGAAAACTAAAACTTTTGAAATAGGAAAAGAGCCTTTAATCACATTCTTTACCATGTGCAATCATAAAATAGTCTAATATCTTCATTTTTTCAACATACGTAGCTATTACCCTCGAAAACTAAAACTTTTGAAATAGGAAAAGAGCCTTTAATCACATTCTTTACCATGTGCAGTCATAAAATGTCTAAAATCTTCATTTTTTCAGCATACGTAGCTATTTCCCCTCAAAAACTAAAACTTTTGAAATAGAAAAAGAGCCTTTAATCACATTCTTTACCATGTGCAATCATAAAATAGTCTAAATATCTTCATTTTTTCAACATACGTAGCTATTACCCTCGAAAACTAAAACTTTTGAAATAGGGAAAGAGCCTTTAATCACATTCTTTACAATTTGCAATCATAAAATAGTCTAATATCATCATTTTTTCAACATACGTAGCTATTACCCTCGAAAACTAAAACTTTTGAAATAGGAAAAGAGCTTTTAATCACATTCTTTACCATGTGCAATCATAAAATAGTCTAATATCTTCATTTTATCAACATACGTAGCTATTACCCTCGAAAACTAAAACTTTTGAAATAGGAAAAGAGCCTTTAATCACATTATTTACCATTTGCAATCATAAAATAGTTTAATATCTTCATTTTTTCAACATACGTAGGAAAAGAGCCTCTAATCACATTCTTTACCATTTGCAATCATAAAATAGTCTAATATCTTCATTTTATCAACATACGTAGCTATTACCCTCGAAAACTAAAACTTTTGACATAGGAAAAGAGCCTTTAATCACATTCTTTACCATTTTCAATCATAAAATAGTCTAATATCTTCATTTTTTCCACAGACAAAGCTATTACCCTCGAAAACTAAAACTTTTGAAATAGGAAAAGAGCCTTTAATTACATTCTTTACCATTTGCAATCATAAAATAGTCTAATATTTTCATTTTTTCAACATACGTAGCTATTACCCTCGAAAACTAAAACTTTTGAAATAGGAAAAGAGCCTTTAATCACATTCTTACCATGTGCAATCATAAAATAGTCTAATATCTTCAATTTTTCAACATACGTAGCTATTACCCTCGAAAACTTAAACTTTTGAAATAGGAAAAGAGCCTTTATTCACATTCTTTACCATGTGCAATCATAAAATTGTCTAATATCTTCATTTTTCCACAGACAAAGCTATTACCCTCGAAAACTAAAACTTTTGAAATAGGACAAGAGCCTTTAATCACATTCTTTACCATGTGCAATCATAAAATTGTCTAATATCTTCATTTTTCACAGACAAAGCTATTACCCTCGAAAACTAAAACTTTTGAAATAGGAAAAGAGCCTTTAATCACATTCTTTAACCATGTGC
>NW_027064946.1:0-23848 GCF_032884065.1 Artemia franciscana
TTTTGAAAATTGGGCTATATGCTCAAGCTTATAGCTTCTGGTGGGTAACTTTCAACCAACTTTTTCCATTTTGGGTAACTGAGCTTGCCCGCTTGAACTAAAATGAGTAACTTGGGCAACTTGAACAACTGAACCACTGATGATAAGGAGTCACCACCTTGACTGACTTGTTTTGGTTGTATCTCCCCTCCCTCCCATTGTGAAAAATCAGGCAAATCTTCTCAAGCCTGTAGCTTATGATGAATAGCCTCGAATTTAATTTTAATGCAACTATTTTAGTTTTCTTATATATTTGGACTCAGCATAAAAGCCGATTTTCTTATGTTCTAACTGTGAATAAAACCTTACTTTTTAGAGTTTTGGTTACTATTAGCCTAAGGAGATCCTTTTTCACAGTTTGTAGCCCGAACTCTTTTAATGACATGGTTGGCTTACCTTGTCCCAAGATGGACCTAATGCCTGATGGAGACATGATGCCTCAATTTCTACTACTTATGACAAGCAGACATAAGTTTTTTTTCGCAAAAATGTTATAAAATAAATTATTCTAGATTCATTCCTAAGCCATATGATAGACATAAGTGCTGAGAAAAAGCCAACATTTAAGAATAAGGAGTGATTTTCCTAATTTTAACATGACGCATGTACTGTAGCAATAAAAATTTGGAATCATGACCGGAGTTAGCTTTTTCTCAGGGTTGGCGATGGGCAATATATACTTGCCCTCCCCTGCCATATCATCAATAATGTAAGTATTACAACTTTTGACCACAAATATTACAATTTAAGATTTTTTTGGTCACCCCTGGGTCTACTGCCTGGGGAGCTTGCCCCCTCTAGCCCCCCTCAAGATTTTGTCTTGATTGCAATGGCCAGAAATTGGCCTGGAAAGTAAATTTTCTTCCCTAATATCAACACTGTTCCAATGTCAAAAAATATCAACTAGTATCCCTAATAACTTTCCCTGTTATATAATATCAGGTAATTTCTTCCCTAATATCAACACTGTTCCAATGTCAAAAAATATCAACTAGTATCCCTAATATATTTCCCTGTTATATAATATCAGGTAATTTCTTCCCTAATATCAACACTGTTCCAATGTCAAAAAATATCAACTAGTATCCCTAATATCTTTCCCTGTTATATAATATCAGGTAATTTCTTCCCTAATATCAACACTGTTCCAATGTCAAAAAATATCAACTAGTATCCCTAATATCTTTCCCTGTTATATAATATCAGGTAATTTCTTCCCTAATATCAACACTGTTCCAATGTCAAAAAATATCAACTAGTATCCCTAATATCTTTCCCTGTTATATAATATCAGGTAATTTCTTCCCTAATATCAACACTGTTCCAATGTCAAAAAATATCAACTAGTATCCCTAATATCTTTCCCTGTTATATAATATCAGGTAATTTCTTCCCTAATATCAACACTGTTCCAATGTCAAAAAATATCAACTAGTATCCCTAATATCTTTCCCTGTTATATAATATCAGGTAATTTCTTCCCTAATATCAACACTGTTCCAATGTCAAAAAATATCAACTAGTATCCCTAATAACTTTCCCTGTTATATAATATCAGGTAATTTCTTCCCTAATATCAACACTGTTCCAATGTCAAAAAATATCAACTAGTATCCCTAATATCTTTCCCTGTTATATAATATCAGGTAATTTCTTCCCTAATATCAACACTGTTCCAATGTCAAAAAATATCAACTAGTATCCCTAATATCTTTCCCTGTTATATAATATCAGGTAATTTCTTCCCCAATATCAACACTGTTCCAATGTCAAAAAATATCAACTAGTATCCCTAATATCTTTCCCTGTTATATAATATCAGGTAATTTCTTCCCTAATATCAACACTGTTCCAATGTCAAAAAATATCAACTAGTATCCCTAATAACTTTCCCTGTTATATAATATCAGGTAATTTCTTCCCTAATATCAACACTGTTCCAATGTCAAAAAATATCAACTAGTATCCCTAATAATATAATATCAGTTCTTCAATATCAACACTGTTCCAATGTCAAAAAATATCAACTAGTATCCCTAATAACTTTCCCTGTTATATAATATCAGGTAATTTCTTCCCTAATATCAACACTGTTCCAATGTCAAAAAATATCAACTAGTATCCCTAATATCTTTCCCTGTTATATAATATCAGGTAATTTCTTCCCTAATATCAACACTGTTCCAATGTCAAAAAATATCAACTAGTATCCCTAATATCTTTCCCTGTTATATAATATCAGGTAATTTCTTCCCTAATATCAACACTGTTCCAATGTCAAAAAATATCAACTAGTATCCCTAATATCTTTCCCTGTTATATAATATCAGGTAATTTCTTCCCTAATATCAACACTGTTCCAATGTCAAAAAATATCAACTAGTATCCCTAATATCTTTCCCTGTTATATAATATCAGGTAATTTCTTCCCTAATATCAACACTGTTCCAATGTCAAAAAATATCAACTAGTATCCCTAATATCTTTCCCTGTTATATAATATCAGGTAATTTCTTCCCTAATATCAACACTGTTCCAATGTCAAAAAATATCAACTAGTATCCCTAATATCTTTCCCTGTTATATAATATCAGGTAATTTCTTCCCTAATATCAACACTGTTCCAATGTCAAAAAATATCAACTAGTATCCCTAATATCTTTCCCTGTTATATAATATCAGGTAATTTCTTCCCTAATATCAACACTGTTCCAATGTCAAAAAATATCAACTAGTATCCCTAATAACTTTCCCTGTTATATAATATCAGGTAATTTCTTCCCTAATATCAACACTGTTCCAATGTCAAAAAATATCAACTAGTATCCCTAATATCTTTCCCTGTTATATAATATCAGGTAATTTCTTCCCTAATATCAACACTGTTCCAATGTCAAAAAATATCAACTAGTATCCCTAATATCTTTCCCTGTTATATAATATCAGGTAATTTCTTCCCTAATATCAACACTGTTCCAATGTCAAAAAATATCAACTAGTATCCCTAATATCTTTCCCTGTTATATAATATCAGGTAATTTCTTCCCTAATATCAACACTGTTCCAATGTCAAAAAATATCAACTAGTATCCCTAATATCTTTCCCTGTTATATAATATCAGGTAATTTCTTCCCTAATATCAACACTGTTCCAATGTCAAAAAATATCAACTAGTATCCCTAATATCTTTCCCTGTTATATAATATCAGGTAATTTCTTCCCTAATATCAACACTGTTCCAATGTCAAAAAATATCAACTAGTATCCCTAATAACTTTCCCTGTTATATAATATCAGGTAATTTCTTCCCTAATATCAACACTGTTCCAATGTCAAAAAATATCAACTAGTATCCCTAATATCTTTCCCTGTTATATAATATCAGGTAATTTCTTCCCTAATATCAACACTGTTCCAATGTCAAAAAATATCAACTAGTATCCCTAATATCTTTCCCTGTTATATAATATCAGGTAATTTCTTCCCTAATATCAACACTGTTCCAATGTCAAAAAATATCAACTAGTATCCCTAATATCTTTCCCTGTTATATAATATCAGGTAATTTCTTCCCTAATATCAACACTGTTCCAATGTCAAAAAATATCAACTAGTATCCCTAATATCTTTCCCTGTTATATAATATCAGGTAATTTCTTCCCTAATATCAACACTGTTCCAATGTCAAAAAATATCAACTAGTATCCCTAATATCTTTCCCTGTTATATAATATCAGGTAATTTCTTCCCTAATATCAACACTGTTCCAATGTCAAAAAATATCAACTAGTATCCCTAATAACTTTCCCTGTTATATAATATCAGGTAATTTCTTCCCTAATATCAACACTGTTCCAATGTCAAAAAATATCAACTAGTATCCCTAATATCTTTCCCTGTTATATAATATCAGGTAATTTCTTCCCTAATATCAACACTGTTCCAATGTCAAAAAATATCAACTAGTATCCCTAATATCTTTCCCTGTTATATAATATCAGGTAATTTCTTCCCTAATATCAACACTGTTCCAATGTCAAAAAATATCAACTAGTATCCCTAATATCTTTCCCTGTTATATAATATCAGGTAATTTCTTCCCTAATATCAACACTGTTCCAATGTCAAAAAATATCAACTAGTATCCCTAATATCTTTCCCTGTTATATAATATCAGGTAATTTCTTCCCTAATATCAACACTGTTCCAATGTCAAAAAATATCAACTAGTATCCCTAATATCTTTCCCTGTTATATAATATCAGGTAATTTCTTCCCTAATATCAACACTGTTCCAATGTCAAAAAATATCAACTAGTATCCCTAATATCTTTCCCTGTTATATAATATCAGGTAATTTCTTCCCTAATATCAACACTGTTCCAATGTCAAAAAATATCAACTAGTATCCCTAATATCTTTCCCTGTTATATAATATCAGGTAATTTCTTCCCTAATATCAACACTGTTCCAATGTCAAAAAATATCAACTAGTATCCCTAATATCTTTCCCTGTTATATAATATCAGGTAATTTCTTCCCTAATATCAACACTGTTCCAATGTCAAAAAATATCAACTAGTATCCCTAATAACTTTCCCTGTTATATAATATCAGGTAATTTCTTCCCTAATATCAACACTGTTCCAATGTCAAAAAATATCAACTAGTATCCCTAATATCTTTCCCTGTTATATAATATCAGGTAATTTCTTCCCTAATATCAACACTGTTCCAATGTCAAAAAATATCAACTAGTATCCCTAATATCTTTCCCTGTTATATAATATCAGGTAATTTCTTCCCTAATATCAACACTGTTCCAATGTCAAAAAATATCAACTAGTATCCCTAATATCTTTCCCTGTTATATAATATCAGGTAATTTCTTCCCTAATATCAACACTGTTCCAATGTCAAAAAATATCAACTAGTATCCCTAATATCTTTCCCTGTTATATAATATCAGGTAATTTCTTCCCTAATATCAACACTGTTCCAATGTCAAAAAATATCAACTAGTATCCCTAATAACTTTCCCTGTTATATAATATCAGGTAATTTCTTCCCTAATATCAACACTGTTCCAATGTCAAAAAATATCAACTAGTATCCCTAATAACTTTCCCTGTTATATAATATCAGGTAATTTCTTCCCTAATATCAACACTGTTCCAATGTCAAAAAATATCAACTAGTATCCCTAATATCTTTCCCTGTTATATAATATCAGGTAATTTCTTCCCTAATATCAACACTGTTCCAATGTCAAAAAATATCAACTAGTATCCCTAATATCTTTCCCTGTTATATAATATCAGGTAATTTCTTCCCTAATATCAACACTGTTCCAATGTCAAAAAATATCAACTAGTATCCCTAATATCTTTCCCTGTTATATAATATCAGGTAATTTCTTCCCTAATATCAACACTGTTCCAATGTCAAAAAATATCAACTAGTATCCCTAATATCTTTCCCTGTTATATAATATCAGGTAATTTCTTCCCTAATATCAACACTGTTCCAATGTCAAAAAATATCAACTAGTATCCCTAATATCTTTCCCTGTTATATAATATCAGGTAATTTCTTCCCTAATATCAACACTGTTCCAATGTCAAAAAATATCAACTAGTATCCCTAATAACTTTCCCTGTTATATAATATCAGGTAATTTCTTCCCTAATATCAACACTGTTCCAATGTCAAAAAATATCAACTAGTATCCCTAATATCTTTCCCTGTTATATAATATCAGGTAATTTCTTCCCTAATATCAACACTGTTCCAATGTCAAAAAATATCAACTAGTATCCCTAATATCTTTCCCTGTTATATAATATCAGGTAATTTCTTCCCTAATATCAACACTGTTCCAATGTCAAAAAATATCAACTAGTATCCCTAATATCTTTCCCTGTTATATAATATCAGGTAATTTCTTCCCTAATATCAACACTGTTCCAATGTCAAAAAATATCAACTAGTATCCCTAATATCTTTCCCTGTTATATAATATCAGGTAATTTCTTCCCTAATATCAACACTGTTCCAATGTCAAAAAATATCAACTAGTATCCCTAATATCTTTCCCTGTTATATAATATCAGGTAATTTCTTCCCTAATATCAACACTGTTCCAATGTCAAAAAATATCAACTAGTATCCCTAATAACTTTCCCTGTTATATAATATCAGGTAATTTCTTCCCTAATATCAACACTGTTCCAATGTCAAAAAATATCAACTAGTATCCCTAATAACTTTCCCTGTTATATAATATCAGGTAATTTCTTCCCTAATATCAACACTGTTCCAATGTCAAAAAATATCAACTAGTATCCCTAATATCTTTCCCTGTTATATAATATCAGGTAATTTCTTCCCTAATATCAACACTGTTCCAATGTCAAAAAATATCAACTAGTATCCCTAATATCTTTCCCTGTTATATAATATCAGGTAATTTCTTCCCTAATATCAACACTGTTCCAATGTCAAAAAATATCAACTAGTATCCCTAATAACTTTCCCTGTTATATAATATCAGGTAATTTCTTCCCTAATATCAACACTGTTCCAATGTCAAAAAATATCAACTAGTATCCCTAATATCTTTCCCTGTTATATAATATCAGGTAATTTCTTCCCTAATATCAACACTGTTCCAATGTCAAAAAATATCAACTAGTATCCCTAATATCTTTCCCTGTTATATAATATCAGGTAATTTCTTCCCTAATATCAACACTGTTCCAATGTCAAAAAATATCAACTAGTATCCCTAATATCTTTCCCTGTTATATAATATCAGGTAATTTCTTCCCTAATATCAACACTGTTCCAATGTCAAAAAATATCAACTAGTATCCCTAATATCTTTCCCTGTTATATAATATCAGGTAATTTCTTCCCTAATATCAACACTGTTCCAATGTCAAAAAATATCAACTAGTATCCCTAATAACTTTCCCTGTTATATAATATCAGGTAATTTCTTCCCTAATATCAACACTGTTCCAATGTCAAAAAATATCAACTAGTATCCCTAATAACTTTCCCTGTTATATAATATCAGGTAATTTCTTCCCTAATATCAACACTGTTCCAATGTCAAAAAATATCAACTAGTATCCCTAATAACTTTCCCTGTTATATAATATCAGGTAATTTCTTCCCTAATATCAACACTGTTCCAATGTCAAAAAATATCAACTAGTATCCCTAATATCTTTCCCTGTTATATAATATCAGGTAATTTCTTCCCTAATATCAACACTGTTCCAATGTCAAAAAATATCAACTAGTATCCCTAATATCTTTCCCTGTTATATAATATCAGGTAATTTCTTCCCTAATATCAACACTGTTCCAATGTCAAAAAATATCAACTAGTATCCCTAATATCTTTCCCTGTTATATAATATCAGGTAATTTCTTCCCTAATATCAACACTGTTCCAATGTCAAAAAATATCAACTAGTATCCCTAATATCTTTCCCTGTTATATAATATCAGGTAATTTCTTCCCTAATATCAACACTGTTCCAATGTCAAAAAATATCAACTAGTATCCCTAATATCTTTCCCTGTTATATAATATCAGGTAATTTCTTCCCTAATATCAACACTGTTCCAATGTCAAAAAATATCAACTAGTATCCCTAATATCTTTCCCTGTTATATAATATCAGGTAATTTCTTCCCTAATATCAACACTGTTCCAATGTCAAAAAATATCAACTAGTATCCCTAATATCTTTCCCTGTTATATAATATCAGGTAATTTCTTCCCTAATATCAACACTGTTCCAATGTCAAAAAATATCAACTAGTATCCCTAATATCTTTCCCTGTTATATAATATCAGGTAATTTCTTCCCTAATATCAACACTGTTCCAATGTCAAAAAATATCAACTAGTATCCCTAATATCTTTCCCTGTTATATAATATCAGGTAATTTCTTCCCTAATATCAACACTGTTCCAATGTCAAAAAATATCAACTAGTATCCCTAATATCTTTCCCTGTTATATAATATCAGGTAATTTCTTCCCTAATATCAACACTGTTCCAATGTCAAAAAATATCAACTAGTATCCCTAATATCTTTCCCTGTTATATAATATCAGGTAATTTCTTCCCTAATATCAACACTGTTCCAATGTCAAAAAATATCAACTAGTATCCCTAATAACTTTCCCTGTTATATAATATCAGGTAATTTCTTCCCTAATATCAACACTGTTCCAATGTCAAAAAATATCAACTAGTATCCCTAATATCTTTCCCTGTTATATAATATCAGGTAATTTCTTCCCTAATATCAACACTGTTCCAATGTCAAAAAATATCAACTAGTATCCCTAATATCTTTCCCTGTTATATAATATCAGGTAATTTCTTCCCTAATATCAACACTGTTCCAATGTCAAAAAATATCAACTAGTATCCCTAATATCTTTCCCTGTTATATAATATCAGGTAATTTCTTCCCTAATATCAACACTGTTCCAATGTCAAAAAATATCAACTAGTATCCCTAATATCTTTCCCTGTTATATAATATCAGGTAATTTCTTCCCTAATATCAACACTGTTCCAATGTCAAAAAATATCAACTAGTATCCCTAATATCTTTCCCTGTTATATAATATCAGGTAATTTCTTCCCTAATATCAACACTGTTCCAATGTCAAAAAATATCAACTAGTATCCCTAATATCTTTCCCTGTTATATAATATCAGGTAATTTCTTCCCTAATATCAACACTGTTCCAATGTCAAAAAATATCAACTAGTATCCCTAATATCTTTCCCTGTTATATAATATCAGGTAATTTCTTCCCTAATATCAACACTGTTCCAATGTCAAAAAATATCAACTAGTATCCCTAATATCTTTCCCTGTTATATAATATCAGGTAATTTCTTCCCTAATATCAACACTGTTCCAATGTCAAAAAATATCAACTAGTATCCCTAATATCTTTCCCTGTTATATAATATCAGGTAATTTCTTCCCTAATATCAACACTGTTCCAATGTCAAAAAATATCAACTAGTATCCCTAATAACTTTCCCTGTTATATAATATCAGGTAATTTCTTCCCTAATATCAACACTGTTCCAATGTCAAAAAATATCAACTAGTATCCCTAATATCTTTCCCTGTTATATAATATCAGGTAATTTCTTCCCTAATATCAACACTGTTCCAATGTCAAAAAATATCAACTAGTATCCCTAATATCTTTCCCTGTTATATAATATCAGGTAATTTCTTCCCTAATATCAACACTGTTCCAATGTCAAAAAATATCAACTAGTATCCCTAATATCTTTCCCTGTTATATAATATCAGGTAATTTCTTCCCTAATATCAACACTGTTCCAATGTCAAAAAATATCAACTAGTATCCCTAATATCTTTCCCTGTTATATAATATCAGGTAATTTCTTCCCTAATATCAACACTGTTCCAATGTCAAAAAATATCAACTAGTATCCCTAATATCTTTCCCTGTTATATAATATCAGGTAATTTCTTCCCTAATATCAACACTGTTCCAATGTCAAAAAATATCAACTAGTATCCCTAATATCTTTCCCTGTTATATAATATCAGGTAATTTCTTCCCTAATATCAACACTGTTCCAATGTCAAAAAATATCAACTAGTATCCCTAATATCTTTCCCTGTTATATAATATCAGGTAATTTCTTCCCTAATATCAACACTGTTCCAATGTCAAAAAATATCAACTAGTATCCCTAATATCTTTCCCTGTTATATAATATCAGGTAATTTCTTCCCTAATATCAACACTGTTCCAATGTCAAAAAATATCAACTAGTATCCCTAATATCTTTCCCTGTTATATAATATCAGGTAATTTCTTCCCTAATATCAACACTGTTCCAATGTCAAAAAATATCAACTAGTATCCCTAATATCTTTCCCTGTTATATAATATCAGGTAATTTCTTCCCTAATATCAACACTGTTCCAATGTCAAAAAATATCAACTAGTATCCCTAATATCTTTCCCTGTTATATAATATCAGGTAATTTCTTCCCTAATATCAACACTGTTCCAATGTCAAAAAATATCAACTAGTATCCCTAATATCTTTCCCTGTTATATAATATCAGGTAATTTCTTCCCTAATATCAACACTGTTCCAATGTCAAAAAATATCAACTAGTATCCCTAATATCTTTCCCTGTTATATAATATCAGGTAATTTCTTCCCTAATATCAACACTGTTCCAATGTCAAAAAATATCAACTAGTATCCCTAATAACTTTCCCTGTTATATAATATCAGGTAATTTCTTCCCTAATATCAACACTGTTCCAATGTCAAAAAATATCAACTAGTATCCCTAATAACTTTCCCTGTTATATAATATCAGGTAATTTCTTCCCTAATATCAACACTGTTCCAATGTCAAAAAATATCAACTAGTATCCCTAATATCTTTCCCTGTTATATAATATCAGGTAATTTCTTCCCTAATATCAACACTGTTCCAATGTCAAAAAATATCAACTAGTATCCCTAATATCTTTCCCTGTTATATAATATCAGGTAATTTCTTCCCTAATATCAACACTGTTCCAATGTCAAAAAATATCAACTAGTATCCCTAATATCTTTCCCTGTTATATAATATCAGGTAATTTCTTCCCTAATATCAACACTGTTCCAATGTCAAAAAATATCAACTAGTATCCCTAATATCTTTCCCTGTTATATAATATCAGGTAATTTCTTCCCTAATATCAACACTGTTCCAATGTCAAAAAATATCAACTAGTATCCCTAATATCTTTCCCTGTTATATAATATCAGGTAATTTCTTCCCTAATATCAACACTGTTCCAATGTCAAAAAATATCAACTAGTATCCCTAATATCTTTCCCTGTTATATAATATCAGGTAATTTCTTCCCTAATATCAACACTGTTCCAATGTCAAAAAATATCAACTAGTATCCCTAATATCTTTCCCTGTTATATAATATCAGGTAATTTCTTCCCTAATATCAACACTGTTCCAATGTCAAAAAATATCAACTAGTATCCCTAATATCTTTCCCTGTTATATAATATCAGGTAATTTCTTCCCTAATATCAACACTGTTCCAATGTCAAAAAATATCAACTAGTATCCCTAATAACTTTCCCTGTTATATAATATCAGGTAATTTCTTCCCTAATATCAACACTGTTCCAATGTCAAAAAATATCAACTAGTATCCCTAATAACTTTCCCTGTTATATAATATCAGGTAATTTCTTCCCTAATATCAACACTGTTCCAATGTCAAAAAATATCAACTAGTATCCCTAATATCTTTCCCTGTTATATAATATCAGGTAATTTCTTCCCTAATATCAACACTGTTCCAATGTCAAAAAATATCAACTAGTATCCCTAATATCTTTCCCTGTTATATAATATCAGGTAATTTCTTCCCTAATATCAACACTGTTCCAATGTCAAAAAATATCAACTAGTATCCCTAATATCTTTCCCTGTTATATAATATCAGGTAATTTCTTCCCTAATATCAACACTGTTCCAATGTCAAAAAATATCAACTAGTATCCCTAATATCTTTCCCTGTTATATAATATCAGGTAATTTCTTCCCTAATATCAACACTGTTCCAATGTCAAAAAATATCAACTAGTATCCCTAATATCTTTCCCTGTTATATAATATCAGGTAATTTCTTCCCTAATATCAACACTGTTCCAATGTCAAAAAATATCAACTAGTATCCCTAATATCTTTCCCTGTTATATAATATCAGGTAATTTCTTCCCTAATATCAACACTGTTCCAATGTCAAAAAATATCAACTAGTATCCCTAATATCTTTCCCTGTTATATAATATCAGGTAATTTCTTCCCTAATATCAACACTGTTCCAATGTCAAAAAATATCAACTAGTATCCCTAATATCTTTCCCTGTTATATAATATCAGGTAATTTCTTCCCTAATATCAACACTGTTCCAATGTCAAAAAATATCAACTAGTATCCCTAATAACTTTCCCTGTTATATAATATCAGGTAATTTCTTCCCTAATATCAACACTGTTCCAATGTCAAAAAATATCAACTAGTATCCCTAATATCTTTCCCTGTTATATAATATCAGGTAATTTCTTCCCTAATATCAACACTGTTCCAATGTCAAAAAATATCAACTAGTATCCCTAATATCTTTCCCTGTTATATAATATCAGGTAATTTCTTCCCTAATATCAACACTGTTCCAATGTCAAAAAATATCAACTAGTATCCCTAATATCTTTCCCTGTTATATAATATCAGGTAATTTCTTCCCTAATATCAACACTGTTCCAATGTCAAAAAATATCAACTAGTATCCCTAATATCTTTCCCTGTTATATAATATCAGGTAATTTCTTCCCTAATATCAACACTGTTCCAATGTCAAAAAATATCAACTAGTATCCCTAATATCTTTCCCTGTTATATAATATCAGGTAATTTCTTCCCTAATATCAACACTGTTCCAATGTCAAAAAATATCAACTAGTATCCCTAATATCTTTCCCTGTTATATAATATCAGGTAATTTCTTCCCTAATATCAACACTGTTCCAATGTCAAAAAATATCAACTAGTATCCCTAATATCTTTCCCTGTTATATAATATCAGGTAATTTCTTCCCTAATATCAACACTGTTCCAATGTCAAAAAATATCAACTAGTATCCCTAATATCTTTCCCTGTTATATAATATCAGGTAATTTCTTCCCTAATATCAACACTGTTCCAATGTCAAAAAATATCAACTAGTATCCCTAATATCTTTCCCTGTTATATAATATCAGGTAATTTCTTCCCTAATATCAACACTGTTCCAATGTCAAAAAATATCAACTAGTATCCCTAATAACTTTCCCTGTTATATAATATCAGGTAATTTCTTCCCTAATATCAACACTGTTCCAATGTCAAAAAATATCAACTAGTATCCCTAATATCTTTCCCTGTTATATAATATCAGGTAATTTCTTCCCTAATATCAACACTGTTCCAATGTCAAAAAATATCAACTAGTATCCCTAATATCTTTCCCTGTTATATAATATCAGGTAATTTCTTCCCTAATATCAACACTGTTCCAATGTCAAAAAATATCAACTAGTATCCCTAATATCTTTCCCTGTTATATAATATCAGGTAATTTCTTCCCTAATATCAACACTGTTCCAATGTCAAAAAATATCAACTAGTATCCCTAATAACTTTCCCTGTTATATAATATCAGGTAATTTCTTCCCTAATATCAACACTGTTCCAATGTCAAAAAATATCAACTAGTATCCCTAATATCTTTCCCTGTTATATAATATCAGGTAATTTCTTCCCTAATATCAACACTGTTCCAATGTCAAAAAATATCAACTAGTATCCCTAATATCTTTCCCTGTTATATAATATCAGGTAATTTCTTCCCTAATATCAACACTGTTCCAATGTCAAAAAATATCAACTAGTATCCCTAATATCTTTCCCTGTTATATAATATCAGGTAATTTCTTCCCTAATATCAACACTGTTCCAATGTCAAAAAATATCAACTAGTATCCCTAATATCTTTCCCTGTTATATAATATCAGGTAATTTCTTCCCTAATATCAACACTGTTCCAATGTCAAAAAATATCAACTAGTATCCCTAATATCTTTCCCTGTTATATAATATCAGGTAATTTCTTCCCTAATATCAACACTGTTCCAATGTCAAAAAATATCAACTAGTATCCCTAATATCTTTCCCTGTTATATAATATCAGGTAATTTCTTCCCTAATATCAACACTGTTCCAATGTCAAAAAATATCAACTAGTATCCCTAATATCTTTCCCTGTTATATAATATCAGGTAATTTCTTCCCTAATATCAACACTGTTCCAATGTCAAAAAATATCAACTAGTATCCCTAATATCTTTCCCTGTTATATAATATCAGGTAATTTCTTCCCTAATATCAACACTGTTCCAATGTCAAAAAATATCAACTAGTATCCCTAATATCTTTCCCTGTTATATAATATCAGGTAATTTCTTCCCTAATATCAACACTGTTCCAATGTCAAAAAATATCAACTAGTATCCCTAATAACTTTCCCTGTTATATAATATCAGGTAATTTCTTCCCTAATATCAACACTGTTCCAATGTCAAAAAATATCAACTAGTATCCCTAATATCTTTCCCTGTTATATAATATCAGGTAATTTCTTCCCTAATATCAACACTGTTCCAATGTCAAAAAATATCAACTAGTATCCCTAATATCTTTCCCTGTTATATAATATCAGGTAATTTCTTCCCTAATATCAACACTGTTCCAATGTCAAAAAATATCAACTAGTATCCCTAATATCTTTCCCTGTTATATAATATCAGGTAATTTCTTCCCTAATATCAACACTGTTCCAATGTCAAAAAATATCAACTAGTATCCCTAATATCTTTCCCTGTTATATAATATCAGGTAATTTCTTCCCTAATATCAACACTGTTCCAATGTCAAAAAATATCAACTAGTATCCCTAATATCTTTCCCTGTTATATAATATCAGGTAATTTCTTCCCTAATATCAACACTGTTCCAATGTCAAAAAATATCAACTAGTATCCCTAATATCTTTCCCTGTTATATAATATCAGGTAATTTCTTCCCTAATATCAACACTGTTCCAATGTCAAAAAATATCAACTAGTATCCCTAATATCTTTCCCTGTTATATAATATCAGGTAATTTCTTCCCTAATATCAACACTGTTCCAATGTCAAAAAATATCAACTAGTATCCCTAATATCTTTCCCTGTTATATAATATCAGGTAATTTCTTCCCTAATATCAACACTGTTCCAATGTCAAAAAATATCAACTAGTATCCCTAATATCTTTCCCTGTTATATAATATCAGGTAATTTCTTCCCTAATATCAACACTGTTCCAATGTCAAAAAATATCAACTAGTATCCCTAATATCTTTCCCTGTTATATAATATCAGGTAATTTCTTCCCTAATATCAACACTGTTCCAATGTCAAAAAATATCAACTAGTATCCCTAATATCTTTCCCTGTTATATAATATCAGGTAATTTCTTCCCTAATATCAACACTGTTCCAATGTCAAAAAATATCAACTAGTATCCCTAATAACTTTCCCTGTTATATAATATCAGGTAATTTCTTCCCTAATATCAACACTGTTCCAATGTCAAAAAATATCAACTAGTATCCCTAATATCTTTCCCTGTTATATAATATCAGGTAATTTCTTCCCTAATATCAACACTGTTCCAATGTCAAAAAATATCAACTAGTATCCCTAATATCTTTCCCTGTTATATAATATCAGGTAATTTCTTCCCTAATATCAACACTGTTCCAATGTCAAAAAATATCAACTAGTATCCCTAATATCTTTCCCTGTTATATAATATCAGGTAATTTCTTCCCTAATATCAACACTGTTCCAATGTCAAAAAATATCAACTAGTATCCCTAATATCTTTCCCTGTTATATAATATCAGGTAATTTCTTCCCTAATATCAACACTGTTCCAATGTCAAAAAATATCAACTAGTATCCCTAATATCTTTCCCTGTTATATAATATCAGGTAATTTCTTCCCTAATATCAACACTGTTCCAATGTCAAAAAATATCAACTAGTATCCCTAATATCTTTCCCTGTTATATAATATCAGGTAATTTCTTCCCTAATATCAACACTGTTCCAATGTCAAAAAATATCAACTAGTATCCCTAATATCTTTCCCTGTTATATAATATCAGGTAATTTCTTCCCTAATATCAACACTGTTCCAATGTCAAAAAATATCAACTAGTATCCCTAATATCTTTCCCTGTTATATAATATCAGGTAATTTCTTCCCTAATATCAACACTGTTCCAATGTCAAAAAATATCAACTAGTATCCCTAATATCTTTCCCTGTTATATAATATCAGGTAATTTCTTCCCTAATATCAACACTGTTCCAATGTCAAAAAATATCAACTAGTATCCCTAATATCTTTCCCTGTTATATAATATCAGGTAATTTCTTCCCTAATATCAACACTGTTCCAATGTCAAAAAATATCAACTAGTATCCCTAATAACTTTCCCTGTTATATAATATCAGGTAATTTCTTCCCTAATATCAACACTGTTCCAATGTCAAAAAATATCAACTAGTATCCCTAATATCTTTCCCTGTTATATAATATCAGGTAATTTCTTCCCTAATATCAACACTGTTCCAATGTCAAAAAATATCAACTAGTATCCCTAATATCTTTCCCTGTTATATAATATCAGGTAATTTCTTCCCTAATATCAACACTGTTCCAATGTCAAAAAATATCAACTAGTATCCCTAATATCTTTCCCTGTTATATAATATCAGGTAATTTCTTCCCTAATATCAACACTGTTCCAATGTCAAAAAATATCAACTAGTATCCCTAATATCTTTCCCTGTTATATAATATCAGGTAATTTCTTCCCTAATATCAACACTGTTCCAATGTCAAAAAATATCAACTAGTATCCCTAATATCTTTCCCTGTTATATAATATCAGGTAATTTCTTCCCTAATATCAACACTGTTCCAATGTCAAAAAATATCAACTAGTATCCCTAATATCTTTCCCTGTTATATAATATCAGGTAATTTCTTCCCTAATATCAACACTGTTCCAATGTCAAAAAATATCAACTAGTATCCCTAATATCTTTCCCTGTTATATAATATCAGGTAATTTCTTCCCTAATATCAACACTGTTCCAATGTCAAAAAATATCAACTAGTATCCCTAATATCTTTCCCTGTTATATAATATCAGGTAATTTCTTCCCTAATATCAACACTGTTCCAATGTCAAAAAATATCAACTAGTATCCCTAATATCTTTCCCTGTTATATAATATCAGGTAATTTCTTCCCTAATATCAACACTGTTCCAATGTCAAAAAATATCAACTAGTATCCCTAATATCTTTCCCTGTTATATAATATCAGGTAATTTCTTCCCTAATATCAACACTGTTCCAATGTCAAAAAATATCAACTAGTATCCCTAATATCTTTCCCTGTTATATAATATCAGGTAATTTCTTCCCTAATATCAACACTGTTCCAATGTCAAAAAATATCAACTAGTATCCCTAATATCTTTCCCTGTTATATAATATCAGGTAATTTCTTCCCTAATATCAACACTGTTCCAATGTCAAAAAATATCAACTAGTATCCCTAATATCTTTCCCTGTTATATAATATCAGGTAATTTCTTCCCTAATATCAACACTGTTCCAATGTCAAAAAATATCAACTAGTATCCCTAATATCTTTCCCTGTTATATAATATCAGGTAATTTCTTCCCTAATATCAACACTGTTCCAATGTCAAAAAATATCAACTAGTATCCCTAATATCTTTCCCTGTTATATAATATCAGGTAATTTCTTCCCTAATATCAACACTGTTCCAATGTCAAAAAATATCAACTAGTATCCCTAATATCTTTCCCTGTTATATAATATCAGGTAATTTCTTCCCTAATATCAACACTGTTCCAATGTCAAAAAATATCAACTAGTATCCCTAATATCTTTCCCTGTTATATAATATCAGGTAATTTCTTCCCTAATATCAACACTGTTCCAATGTCAAAAAATATCAACTAGTATCCCTAATATCTTTCCCTGTTATATAATATCAGGTAATTTCTTCCCTAATATCAACACTGTTCCAATGTCAAAAAATATCAACTAGTATCCCTAATATCTTTCCCTGTTATATAATATCAGGTAATTTCTTCCCTAATATCAACACTGTTCCAATGTCAAAAAATATCAACTAGTATCCCTAATATCTTTCCCTGTTATATAATATCAGGTAATTTCTTCCCTAATATCAACACTGTTCCAATGTCAAAAAATATCAACTAGTATCCCTAATATCTTTCCCTGTTATATAATATCAGGTAATTTCTTCCCTAATATCAACACTGTTCCAATGTCAAAAAATATCAACTAGTATCCCTAATATCTTTCCCTGTTATATAATATCAGGTAATTTCTTCCCTAATATCAACACTGTTCCAATGTCAAAAAATATCATATCCCTAATAACTTTCCCTGTTATATAATATCAGGTAATTTCTTCCCTAATATCAACACTGTTCCAATGTCAAAAAATATCAACTAGTATCCCTAATATCTTTCCCTGTTATATAATATCAGGTAATTTCTTCCCTAATATCAACACTGTTCCAATGTCAAAAAATATCAACTAGTATCCCTAATATCTTTCCCTGTTATATAATATCAGGTAATTTCTTCCCTAATATCAACACTGTTCCAATGTCAAAAAATATCAACTAGTATCCCTAATATCTTTCCCTGTTATATAATATCAGGTAATTTCTTCCCTAATATCAACACTGTTCCAATGTCAAAAAATATCAACTAGTATCCCTAATATCTTTCCCTGTTATATAATATCAGGTAATTTCTTCCCTAATATCAACACTGTTCCAATGTCAAAAAATATCAACTAGTATCCCTAATATCTTTCCCTGTTATATAATATCAGGTAATTTCTTCCCTAATATCAACACTGTTCCAATGTCAAAAAATATCAACTAGTATCCCTAATATCTTTCCCTGTTATATAATATCAGGTAATTTCTTCCCTAATATCAACACTGTTCCAATGTCAAAAAATATCAACTAGTATCCCTAATATCTTTCCCTGTTATATAATATCAGGTAATTTCTTCCCTAATATCAACACTGTTCCAATGTCAAAAAATATCAACTAGTATCCCTAATATCTTTCCCTGTTATATAATATCAGGTAATTTCTTCCCTAATATCAACACTGTTCCAATGTCAAAAAATATCAACTAGTATCCCTAATATCTTTCCCTGTTATATAATATCAGGTAATTTCTTCCCTAATATCAACACTGTTCCAATGTCAAAAAATATCAACTAGTATCCCTAATATCTTTCCCTGTTATATAATATCAGGTAATTTCTTCCCTAATATCAACACTGTTCCAATGTCAAAAAATATCAACTAGTATCCCTAATATCTTTCCCTGTTATATAATATCAGGTAATTTCTTCCCTAATATCAACACTGTTCCAATGTCAAAAAATATCAACTAGTATCCCTAATATCTTTCCCTGTTATATAATATCAGGTAATTTCTTCCCTAATATCAACACTGTTCCAATGTCAAAAAATATCAACTAGTATCCCTAATATCTTTCCCTGTTATATAATATCAGGTAATTTCTTCCCTAATATCAACACTGTTCCAATGTCAAAAAATATCAACTAGTATCCCTAATATCTTTCCCTGTTATATAATATCAGGTAATTTCTTCCCTAATATCAACACTGTTCCAATGTCAAAAAATATCAACTAGTATCCCTAATATCTTTCCCTGTTATATAATATCAGGTAATTTCTTCCCTAATATCAACACTGTTCCAATGTCAAAAAATATCAACTAGTATCCCTAATATCTTTCCCTGTTATATAATATCAGGTAATTTCTTCCCTAATATCAACACTGTTCCAATGTCAAAAAATATCAACTAGTATCCCTAATATCTTTCCCTGTTATATAATATCAGGTAATTTCTTCCCTAATATCAACACTGTTCCAATGTCAAAAAATATCAACTAGTATCCCTAATATCTTTCCCTGTTATATAATATCAGGTAATTTCTTCCCTAATATCAACACTGTTCCAATGTCAAAAAATATCAACTAGTATCCCTAATATCTTTCCCTGTTATATAATATCAGGTAATTTCTTCCCTAATATCAACACTGTTCCAATGTCAAAAAATATCAACTAGTATCCCTAATATCTTTCCCTGTTATATAATATCAGGTAATTTCTTCCCTAATATCAACACTGTTCCAATGTCAAAAAATATCAACTAGTATCCCTAATATCTTTCCCTGTTATATAATATCAGGTAATTTCTTCCCTAATATCAACACTGTTCCAATGTCAAAAAATATCAACTAGTATCCCTAATATCTTTCCCTGTTATATAATATCAGGTAATTTCTTCCCTAATATCAACACTGTTCCAATGTCAAAAAATATCAACTAGTATCCCTAATATCTTTCCCTGTTATATAATATCAGGTAATTTCTTCCCTAATATCAACACTGTTCCAATGTCAAAAAATATCAACTAGTATCCCTAATATCTTTCCCTGTTATATAATATCAGGTAATTTCTTCCCTAATATCAACACTGTTCCAATGTCAAAAAATATCAACTAGTATCCCTAATATCTTTCCCTGTTATATAATATCAGGTAATTTCTTCCCTAATATCAACACTGTTCCAATGTCAAAAAATATCAACTAGTATCCCTAATATCTTTCCCTGTTATATAATATCAGGTAATTTCTTCCCTAATATCAACACTGTTCCAATGTCAAAAAATATCAACTAGTATCCCTAATATCTTTCCCTGTTATATAATATCAGGTAATTTCTTCCCTAATATCAACACTGTTCCAATGTCAAAAAATATCAACTAGTATCCCTAATATCTTTCCCTGTTATATAATATCAGGTAATTTCTTCCCTAATATCAACACTGTTCCAATGTCAAAAAATATCAACTAGTATCCCTAATATCTTTCCCTGTTATATAATATCAGGTAATTTCTTCCCTAATATCAACACTGTTCCAATGTCAAAAAATATCAACTAGTATCCCTAATATCTTTCCCTGTTATATAATATCAGGTAATTTCTTCCCTAATATCAACACTGTTCCAATGTCAAAAAATATCAACTAGTATCCCTAATATCTTTCCCTGTTATATAATATCAGGTAATTTCTTCCCTAATATCAACACTGTTCCAATGTCAAAAAATATCAACTAGTATCCCTAATATCTTTCCCTGTTATATAATATCAGGTAATTTCTTCCCTAATATCAACACTGTTCCAATGTCAAAAAATATCAACTAGTATCCCTAATATCTTTCCCTGTTATATAATATCAGGTAATTTCTTCCCTAATATCAACACTGTTCCAATGTCAAAAAATATCAACTAGTATCCCTAATATCTTTCCCTGTTATATAATATCAGGTAATTTCTTCCCTAATATCAACACTGTTCCAATGTCAAAAAATATCAACTAGTATCCCTAATATCTTTCCCTGTTATATAATATCAGGTAATTTCTTCCCTAATATCAACACTGTTCCAATGTCAAAAAATATCAACTAGTATCCCTAATATCTTTCCCTGTTATATAATATCAGGTAATTTCTTCCCTAATATCAACACTGTTCCAATGTCAAAAAATATCAACTAGTATCCCTAATATCTTTCCCTGTTATATAATATCAGGTAATTTCTTCCCTAATATCAACACTGTTCCAATGTCAAAAAATATCAACTAGTATCCCTAATATCTTTCCCTGTTATATAATATCAGGTAATTTCTTCCCTAATATCAACACTGTTCCAATGTCAAAAAATATCAACTAGTATCCCTAATATCTTTCCCTGTTATATAATATCAGGTAATTTCTTCCCTAATATCAACACTGTTCCAATGTCAAAAAATATCAACTAGTATCCCTAATATCTTTCCCTGTTATATAATATCAGGTAATTTCTTCCCTAATATCAACACTGTTCCAATGTCAAAAAATATCAACTAGTATCCCTAATATCTTTCCCTGTTATATAATATCAGGTAATTTCTTCCCTAATATCAACACTGTTCCAATGTCAAAAAATATCAACTAGTATCCCTAATATCTTTCCCTGTTATATAATATCAGGTAATTTCTTCCCTAATATCAACACTGTTCCAATGTCAAAAAATATCAACTAGTATCCCTAATATCTTTCCCTGTTATATAATATCAGGTAATTTCTTCCCTAATATCAACACTGTTCCAATGTCAAAAAATATCAACTAGTATCCCTAATATCTTTCCCTGTTATATAATATCAGGTAATTTCTTCCCTAATATCAACACTGTTCCAATGTCAAAAAATATCAACTAGTATCCCTAATATCTTTCCCTGTTATATAATATCAGGTAATTTCTTCCCTAATATCAACACTGTTCCAATGTCAAAAAATATCAACTAGTATCCCTAATATCTTTCCCTGTTATATAATATCAGGTAATTTCTTCCCTAATATCAACACTGTTCCAATGTCAAAAAATATCAACTAGTATCCCTAATATCTTTCCCTGTTATATAATATCAGGTAATTTCTTCCCTAATATCAACACTGTTCCAATGTCAAAAAATATCAACTAGTATCCCTAATATCTTTCCCTGTTATATAATATCAGGTAATTTCTTCCCTAATATCAACACTGTTCCAATGTCAAAAAATATCAACTAGTATCCCTAATATCTTTCCCTGTTATATAATATCAGGTAATTTCTTCCCTAATATCAACACTGTTCCAATGTCAAAAAATATCAACTAGTATCCCTAATATCTTTCCCTGTTATATAATATCAGGTAATTTCTTCCCTAATATCAACACTGTTCCAATGTCAAAAAATATCAACTAGTATCCCTAATATCTTTCCCTGTTATATAATATCAGGTAATTTCTTCCCTAATATCAACACTGTTCCAATGTCAAAAAATATCAACTAGTATCCCTAATATCTTTCCCTGTTATATAATATCAGGTAATTTCTTCCCTAATATCAACACTGTTCCAATGTCAAAAAATATCAACTAGTATCCCTAATATCTTTCCCTGTTATATAATATCAGGTAATTTCTTCCCTAATATCAACACTGTTCCAATGTCAAAAAATATCAACTAGTATCCCTAATATCTTTCCCTGTTATATAATATCAGGTAATTTCTTCCCTAATATCAACACTGTTCCAATGTCAAAAAATATCAACTAGTATCCCTAATATCTTTCCCTGTTATATAATATCAGGTAATTTCTTCCCTAATATCAACACTGTTCCAATGTCAAAAAATATCAACTAGTATCCCTAATATCTTTCCCTGTTATATAATATCAGGTAATTTCTTCCCTAATATCAACACTGTTCCAATGTCAAAAAATATCAACTAGTATCCCTAATATCTTTCCCTGTTATATAATATCAGGTAATTTCTTCCCTAATATCAACACTGTTCCAATGTCAAAAAATATCAACTAGTATCCCTAATATCTTTCCCTGTTATATAATATCAGGTAATTTCTTCCCTAATATCAACACTGTTCCAATGTCAAAAAATATCAACTAGTATCCCTAATATCTTTCCCTGTTATATAATATCAGGTAATTTCTTCCCTAATATCAACACTGTTCCAATGTCAAAAAATATCAACTAGTATCCCTAATATCTTTCCCTGTTATATAATATCAGGTAATTTCTTCCCTAATATCAACACTGTTCCAATGTCAAAAAATATCAACTAGTATCCCTAATATCTTTCCCTGTTATATAATATCAGGTAATTTCTTCCCTAATATCAACACTGTTCCAATGTCAAAAAATATCAACTAGTATCCCTAATATCTTTCCCTGTTATATAATATCAGGTAATTTCTTCCCTAATATCAACACTGTTCCAATGTCAAAAAATATCAACTAGTATCCCTAATATCTTTCCCTGTTATATAATATCAGGTAATTTCTTCC
>NW_027064947.1:0-9176 GCF_032884065.1 Artemia franciscana
AGTTTATGATTGCAAATGGTAATCTCTTTTCCAATTTCAAAAGTTTTAGTTTTCGAGGGTAATAGCTACGTATGTTTAAAAAATGAAGATATTAGACTATTTTATGATTGCAAACGGTAAAGAATGTTATTAAAGGCTCTTTTCCTATGTCAACAGTTTTAGTTTTCGAAGGTAATAGCTAAATATGTTGAAAAATGAAGATATTAGACTATTTTATGATTGCAAATGGTAAAGAATGTGATTAAAGGCTCTTTTCCTATTTCAAAAGTTTTAGTTTTCGAGGGTAATAGCTACGTACGTTGAAAAAATGAAGATATTAGACAATTTTATGATTGCACATGGTAAAGAATGTGATTAAAGGCTCTTTTCCTATTTCAAAAGTTTTAGTTTTCGAGGGTATTAGCTACGTATGTTGAAAAAATGAAGATATTAGACAATTTTATGATTGCACATGGTAAAGAATGTGATTAAAGGCTCTTTTCCTATGTCAAAAGTTTTAGTTTTCGAGGGTAATAGCTACGTATGTTGAAACAATGAAGATATTAGACTATTTTATGATTGCAAATGGTAAAGAATGTGATTAAAGGCTCTTTTCCTATTTCAAAAGTTTTAGTTTCCGAGGGTAATAGCTACGTATGTTGAAAAAATGAATATATTAGACTATTTTATGATTGCACATGGTAAAGAATGTGATTAAAGGCTCTTTTCCTATTTCAAAAGTTTTAGTTTTCGAGGGTGATAGCTACGTATGTTGAAAAAATGAAGATATTAGACAATTTTATGATTGCACATGGTAAAGAATGTGATTAAAGGCTCTTTTCCTATTTCAAAAGTTTTAGTTTTCGAGAGTAATAGCTTTGTCCGTGGAAAACTAAAGATATTAGACTATTTTATGATTGCAAATGGTAATCTCTTTTCCTATTTCAAAAGTTTTAGTTTTCGAGGGTAATAACTACGTATGTTTAAAAAATGAAGATATTAGATAATTTTATGATTGCAAATGGTAAAGAATGTGATTAAAGGCTCTTTTCCTATGTCAAAAGTTTTAGTTTTCGAGGGTAATAGCTACGTATGTTGAAAAAATGAAGATATTAGACTATTTTATGATTGCAAATGGTAAAGAATGTGATTAAAGGCTCTATTCCTATTTCAAAAGTTTTAGTTTTCGAGGGTAATAGCTACGTATGTTGAAAAAATGAAGATATTAGACTATTTTATGATTGCACATTGTAAAGAATGTGATTAAAGGCTCTTTTCCTATTTCAAAAGTTTTAGTTTTCGAGGGTAATAGCTACGTATGTTGAAAAAATGAAGATATTAGACAATTTTATGATTGCACATGGTAAAGAATGTGATTAAAGGCTCTTTTCCTATTTCAAAACTTTTAGTTTTCGAGGGTAATAGCTAAGTATGTTGAAAAAATGAAGATATTAGACAATTTTATGATTGCACATGGTAAAGAATGTGATTAAAGGCTCTTTTCCTATGTCAAAAATTTTAGTTTTCGAGGGTAATAGCTACGTATGCTGAAAAAATGAAGATATTAGACAATTTTATGATTGCAAATGGTAAAGAATGTGATTAAAGGCTCTTTTCCTATGTCAAAAGTTTTAGTTTTCGAGGGTAATAGCTACGTATGTTGAAAAAATGAAGATATTAGACTATTTTATGATTGCAAATGGTAAAGAATGTGATTAAAGGCTCTTTTCCTATTTCAAAAGTTTTAGTTTTCGAGGGTAATAGCTACGTATGTTGAAAAAATGAAGATATTAGACTATTTTATGATTGCACATGGTAAAGAATGTGATTAAAGGCTCTTTTCCTATTTCAAAAGTTTTAGTTTTTCGAGGGTAATAGCTTTGTCTGTGGAAAAAATGAAGATATTAGACTATTTTATGATTGCAAATGGTAAAGAATGTGATTAAAGGCTCTTTTCCTATGTCAAAAGTTTTAGTTTTCGAGGGTAATAGCTACGTATGTTGAAAAAATGAAGATATTAGACTATTTTATGATTGCAAATGGTAAAGAATGTGATTAAAGGCTCTTTTCCTATTTCAAAAGTTTTAGTTTTCGAGGGTAATAGCTACGTATGAAGAAAAAATGAAGAAATTAGACTATTTTATGATCGCAAATGGTAAAGAATGTGATTAAAGGCTCTTTTCCTATTTCAAAAGTTTTAGTTTTCGAGGGTAATAGCTACGTATGTTGAAAAAATGAAGACATTAGACAATTTTATGATTGCACATGGTAAAGAATGTGATTAAAGGCTCTTTTCCTATTTCAAAAGTTTTAGTTTTCGAGAATAATAGCTTTGTCTGTGGAAAAAATGAAGATATTAGACTATTTTATGATTGCAAATGGTAATCTCTTTTCCTATTTCAAAAGTTTTAGTTTTCGAGGGTATTAGCTACGTATGTTGAAAAAATGAAGACATTAGACAATTTTATGATTGCACATGGTAAAGAATGTGATTAAAGGCTCTTTTCCTATGTCAAAAGTTTTAGTTTTCGAGGGTAATAGCTACATATGTTGAAAAAAATGAAGATATTAGACAATTTTATGATTGCAAATGGTAAAGAATGTGATTAAAGGCTCTTTTCCTATGTCAAAAGTTTTAGTTTTCGAAAAATGAAGATATTAGACTATTTTATGATTGCAAATGGTAAAGAATGTGATTAAAGGCTCTTATCCTATGTCAAAAGTTTTAGTTATCGAGGGTAATAGCTACGTATGCTGAAAAAATGAAGATATTAGACAATTTTATGATTGCAAATGGTAAAGAATGTGATTAAAGGCTCTTTTCCTATGTCAAAAGTTTTAGTTTTCGAGGGTAATAGCTACGTATGTTGAAAAAATTAAGATATTAGACTATTTTATGATTGCAAATGGTAAAGAATGTGATTAAAGGCTCTTTTCCTATTTCAAAAGTTTTAGTTTTCGAGGGTAATAGCTACGTATGTTGAAAAAATGAAGATATTAGACTATTTTATGATTGCACATGGTAAAGAATGTGACTAAAGGCTCTTTTCCTATTTCAAAAGTTTTAGTTTTTCGAGGGTAATAGCTTTGTCTGTGGAAAAAATGAAGATATTAGACTATTTTATGATTGCAAATGGTAAAGAATGTGATTAAAGGCTCTTTTCCTATGTCAAAAGTTTTAGTTTTCGAGGGTAATAGCTACGTATGTTGAAAAAATGAAGATATTAGACTATTTTATGATTGCAAATGGTAAAGAATGTGATTAAAGGCTCTTTTCCTATGTCAAAAGTTTTAGTTTTCGAGGGTAATAGCTACGTATGTTGAAAAAATGAAGATATTAGACTATTTTATGATTGCACATGGTAAAGAATGTGACTAAAGGCTCTTTTCCTATTTCAAAAGTTTTAGTTTTTCGAGGGTAATAGCTTTGTCTGTGGAAAAAATGAAGATATTAGACTATTTTATGATTGCAAATGGTAAAGAATGTGATTAAAGGCTCTTTTCCTATGTCAAAAGTTTTAGTTTTCGAGGGTAATAGCTACGTATGTTGAAAAAATGAAGATATTAGACTATTTTATGATTGCAAATGGTAAAGAATGTGATTAAAGGCTCTTTTCCTATTTCAAAAGTTTTAGTTTTCGAGGGTAATAGCTAGGTATGAAGAAAAAATGAAGATATTAGACTATTTTATGATCGCAAATGGTAAAGAATGTGATTAAAGGCTCTTTTCCTATTTCAAAAGTTTTAGTTTTCGTGGGTAATAGCTACATATGTTGAAAAAATGAAGACATTAGACAATTTTATGATTGCACATGGTAAAGAATGTGATTAAAGGCTCTTTTCCTATTTCAAAAGTTTTAGTTTTCGAGAATGATAGCTTTGTCTGTGGAATAAATGAAGATATTAGACTATTTTATGATTGCAAATGGTAATCTCTTTTCCTATTTCAAAAGTTTTAGTTTTCGAGGGTATTAGCTACGTATGTTGAAAAAATGAAGACATTAGACAATTTTATGATTGCACATGGTAAAGAATGTGATTAAAGGCTCTTTTCCTATGTCAAAAGTTTTAGTTTTTCGAGGGTAATAGCTTTGTCTGTGGAAAAAATGAAGATATTAGACTATTTTATGATTGCAAATGGTAAAGAATGTGATTAAAGGCTCTTTTCCTATTTCAAAAGTTTTAGTTTTCGAGGGTAATAGCTACGTATGTTGAAAATGAAGATATTAGACTATTTTATGATTGCAAATGGCAAAGAATGTGATTAAAGGCTCTTTTCCTATTTCAAAAGTTTTAGTTTTCGAGGGTAATAGCTACGTATGTTGAAAAAATGAAGATATTAGACAATTTTATGATTGCAAATGGTAAAGAATGTGATTAAAGGCTCTTTTCCTATTTCAAAAGTTTTAGTTTTCGAGGGTAATAGCTACGTAAGTTGAAAAAATGAAGATATTAGACTATTTTATGATTGCAAATGGTAAAGAATGTGATTAAAGGCTCTTTTCCTATTTCAAAAGTTTTAGTTTTCGAGGGTATTAGCTTTGTCTATGGAAAAAATAAAGATATTAGACTATTTTATGATTGCAAATGGTAAAGAATGTGATTAAAGGCTCTTTTCCTATTTCAAAAGTTTTAGTTTTCGAGGGTAATAGCTATGTTTGTTCAAAAAATGAAGATATTAGACTATTTTATGATTGCAAATGGTAAAGAATGTGATTAAAGGCTCTTTTCCTATGTCAAAAGTTTCGGTTTTCGAGGGTAATAGCTACGTATGTTGAAAAAATAAAGATATTAGACTATTTTATGATTGCAAATGGTAAAGAATGTGATTAAAGGCTCTTTTCCTATGTCAAAAGTTTTAGTTTTCGAGGGTAATAGCTACGTATGTTGAAAAAATGAAGATATTAGACTATTTTATGATTGCATATGGTAAAGAATGTGATTAAAGGCTCTTTTCCTATTTCAAAAGTTTTAGTTTTCGAGGGTAATAGCTACGTATGTTGAAAAAATGAAGACATTAGACAATTTTATGATTGCACATGGTAAAGAATGTGATTAAAGGCTCTTTTCCTATGTCAAAAGTTTTAGTTATCGAGGGTAATAGCTACGTATGCTGAAAAAATGAAGATATTAGACAATTTTATGATTGCAAATGGTAAAGAATGTGATTAAAGGCTCTTTTCCTATGTCAAAAGTTTTAGTTTTCGAGGGTAATAGCTACGTATGTTGAAAAAATTAAGATATTAGACTATTTTATGATTGCAAATGGTAAAGAATGTGATTAAAGGCTCTTTTCCTATTTCAAAAGTTTTAGTTTTCGAGGGTAATAGCTACGTATGTTGAAAAAATGAAGATATTAGACTATTTTATGATTGCACATGGTAAAGAATGTGACTAAAGGCTCTTTTCCTATTTCAAAAGTTTTAGTTTTTCGAGGGTAATAGCTTTGTCTGTGGAAAAAATGAAGATATTAGACTATTTTATGATTGCAAATGGTAAAGAATGTGATTAAAGGCTCTTTTCCTATGTCAAAAGTTTTAGTTTTCGAGGGTAATAGCTACGTATGTTGAAAAAATGAAGATATTAGACTATTTTATGATTGCAAATGGTAAAGAATGTGATTAAAGGCTCTTTTCCTATTTCAAAAGTTTTAGTTTTCGAGGGTAATAGCTAGGTATGAAGAAAAAATGAAGATATTAGACTATTTTATGATCGCAAATGGTAAAGAATGTGATTAAAGGCTCTTTTCCTATTTCAAAAGTTTTAGTTTTCGTGGGTAATAGCTACATATGTTGAAAAAATGAAGACATTAGACAATTTTATGATTGCACATGGTAAAGAATGTGATTAAAGGCTCTTTTCCTATTTCAAAAGTTTTAGTTTTCGAGAATAATAGCTTTGTCTGTGGAATAAATGAAGATATTAGACTATTTTATGATTGCAAATGGTAATCTCTTTTCCTATTTCAAAAGTTTTAGTTTTCGAGGGTATTAGCTACGTATGTTGAAAAAATGAAGACATTAGACAATTTTATGATTGCACATGGTAAAGAATGTGATTAAAGGCTCTTTTCCTATGTCAAAAGTTTTAGTTTTCGAGGGTAATAGCTACATATGTTGAAAAAATGAAGATATTAGACTATTTTATGATTGCAAATGGTAAAGAATGTGAGTAAAGGCTCTTTTCCTATTTCAAAAGTTTTAGTTTCCGAGGGTAATAGCTACGTATGTTGAAAACATGAAGATATTAGACTATTTTATTATTGCACATGGTAAAGAATGTGATTAAAGGCTCTTTTCCTATTTCAAAAGTTTTAGTTTTCGAGGGTAATAGCTACGTATGTTGAAAAAATGAAGATATTAGACAATTTTATGATTGCACATGGTAAAGAATGTGATTAAAGGCTCTTTTCCTATTTCAAAAGTTTTAGTTTTCGAGAGTAATAGCTTTGTCTGTGGAAAAAATGAAGATATTAGACTATTTTATGATTGCAAATGGTAATCTCTTTTCCTATTTCAAAAGTTTTAGTTTTCGAGGGTAATAGCTAAGTATGTTTAAAAAATGAAGATATTACACTATTTTATGATTGCAAATGGTAAAGAATGTGATTAGAGGATCTTTTCCTATGTCAAAAGTTTTAGTTTTCGAGGGTAATAGCTACGTATGTTGAAAAAATGAAGATATTAGACTATTTTATGATTGCAGATGGTAAAGAATGTGATTAAAGGCTCTTTTCCTATTTCAAAAGTTTTAGTTTTCGAGGGTAATAGCTACGTATGTTTAAAAAATGATGATATTAGACTATTTTATGATTGCACATGGTAAAGAATGTGATTAAAGGCTCTTTTCCTATTTCAAAAGTTTTAGTTTTCGAGGGTAATAGCTACGTATGTTGAAAAAATGAAGATATCAGACAATTTTATGATTGCACATGGTAAAGAATGCGATTAAAGGCTCTTTTCCTATTTCAAAACTTTTAGTTTTCGAGGGTAATAGCTACGTATGTTGAAAAATTAAGATATTAGACAATTTTATGATTGCACATGGTAAAGAATGTGATTAAAGGCTCTTTTCCTATGTCAAAAGTTTTAGTTTTCGAGGGTAATAGCTACGTATGTTGAAAAAATGAAGATACTAGACTATTTTATGATTGCAAATGGTAAAGAATGTAATTAAAGGCTCTTTTTCTATTTCAAAAGTTTTAGTTTTCGAGGGTAATAGCTACGTATGTTGAAAAAATGAAGATATTAGACTATTTTATGATTGCACATGGTAAAGAATGTGATTAAAGGCTCTTTTCCTATTTCAAAAGTTTTAGTTTTCGAGGGTAATAGCTACGTATGTTGAAAAAATGAAGATATTAGACAATTTTATGATTGCACATGGTAAGGAGTGTGATTAAAGGCTCTTTTCCTATGTCAAAAGTTTTAGTTTTCGAGGGTAATAGCTACGTATGTTGAAAAAATGAAGATATTCGACTCTTTTATGATTGCAAATGGTAAAGAATGTGATTAAAGGCTCTTTTCCTATTTCAAAAGTTTTAGTTTTCGAGGGTAATGGCTACGTATTTTGAAAAAATGAAGATATTAGACTATTTTATGATTGCACATTGTAAAGAATGTGATTAAAGGCTCTTTTCCTATTTCAAAAGTTTTAGTTTTTCGAGGGTAATAGCTTTGTCTGTGGAAAAAATGAAGATATTAGACTATTTTATGATTGCAAATGGTAAAGAATGTGATTAAAGGCTCTTTTCCTATTTCAAAAGTTTTAGTTTTCGAGGGTAATAGCTACGTATGCTGAAAAAATGAAGATATTAGACAATTTTATGATTGCAAATGGTAAAGAATGTGATTAAAGGCTCTTTTCCTATGTCAAAAGTTTTAGTTTTCGAGGGTAATAGCTACGTATGAAGAAAAAATGAGGATATTAGACTATTTTATGATTGCAAATGGTAAAGAATGTGATTAAAGGCTCTTTTCCTATTTCAAAAGTTTTAGTTTTGGAGGGTAATAGCTACGTATGTTGAAAAAATGAAGATATTGGACAATTTTATGATTGCACATGGTAAAGAATGTGATTAAAGGCTCTTTTCCTATTTCAAAAGTTTTAGTTTTCGAGAGTAATAGCTTCGTATGTTTAAAAAATGAAGATATTAGAATATTTTATGATTGCAAATGGTAAAGAATGTGATTAAAGGCTCTTTTCCTATTTCAAAAGTTTAAGTTTTCGAGGGTAATAGCTACGTATGTTGAAAAAATGAAGATATTAGACAATTTTATGATTGCACATGGTAAAGAATGTGATTAAAGGCTCTTTTCCTATGTCAAAAGTTTTAGTTTTCGAGGGTAATAGCTACGTATGTTGAAAAAATGAAGATATTAGACTATTTTATGATTGCACATGGTAAAGAATGTGATTAAAGGCTCTTTTCCTATTTCAAAAGTTTTAGTTTTCGAGGGTAATGGCTACGTATTTTGAAAAAATGAAGATATTAGACTATTTTATGATTGCACATGGTAAAGAATGTGATTAAAGGCTCTTTTCCTATTTCAAAAGTTTTAGTTTTTCGAGAGTAATAGCTTTGTCTGTGGAAAAAATGAAGATATTAGACTATTTTATGATTGCAAATGGTAAAGAATGTGATTAAAGGCTCTTTTCCTATTTCAAAAGTTTTAGTTTTCGAGGGTAATAGCTACGTATACTGAAAAAATGAAGATATTAGACAATTTTATGATTGCAAATGGTAAAGAATGTGATTAAAGGCTCTTTTCCTATGTCAAAAGTTTTAGTTTTCGAGGGTAATAGCTACGTATGAAGAAAAAATGAGGATATTAGACTATTTTATGATTGCAAATGGTAAAGAATGTGATTAAAGGCTCTTTTCCTATTTCAAAAGTTTTAGTTTTCGAGGGTAATAGCTACGTATGTTGAAAAAATGAAGATATTGGACAATTTTATGATTGCACATGGTAAAGAATGTGATTAAAGGCTCTTTTCCTATTTCAAAAGTTTTAGTTTTCGAGAGTAATAGCTTCGTATGTTTAAAAAATGAAGATATTAGACTATTTTATGATTGCAAATGGTAAAGAATGTGATTAAAGGCTCTTTTCCTATTTCAAAAGTTTAAGTTTTCGAGGGTAATAGCTACGTATGTTGAAAAAATGAAGATATTAGACAATTTTATGATTGCACATGGT
>NW_027064947.1:9276-33116 GCF_032884065.1 Artemia franciscana
CATTAGACTATTTTATAATTACAAATGGTAAAGTATGTGATTAAAGGCTCTTTTCCTATGTCAAAAGTTTTAGTTTTCGAGGGTAATAGCTAAGTATGTTGAAAAAATAAAGATATTAGACTATTTTATGATTGCAAATGGTAGAGAATGTGATTAAAGGCTCTTTTCCTATGTCAAAAGTTTTAGTTTTCGAGGGTAATAGCTACGTATGCTGAAAAAATGAAGATATTAGACTATTTTATGATTGCAAATGGTAAAGAATGATATTAAAGGCTCTTTTCCTATGTCAAAAGTTTCAGTTTTCGAGGGTAATAGCTACGTATGTTGAAAAAATGAAGATATTAGACTATTTTATGATTGCAAATGGTAAAGAATGTGATTAAAGGTCTTTTCCTATTTCAAAAGTTTTAGTTTTTGAGGGTAATAGCTACGTATGTTGAAAAAATGAAGATATTAGACTATTTTATGATAGCAAATGGTCCTATTTCAAAAGTTTTAGTTTTTGAGGGTAATAGCTACGTATGTTGAAAAAATGAAGATATTAGACTATTTTATGATTTCAAATGGTAGAGAATGTGATTAAAGGCTCTTTTCCTATGTCAAAAGTTTTAGTTTTCGAGGGTAATAGCTACGTATGTTGAAAAGATGAAGATATTAGACTATTTTATGATTGCAAATGGTAAAGAATTTGATTAAAGGCTCTTTTCCTATGTCAAAAGTTTTAGTTTTCGAGGGTAATAGCTACGTATGTTGAAAAAATGAAGATATTAGACTATTTTATGATTGCAAATGGTAAAGAATGTGATTAAAGGCTCTTTTCCTATTTCAAAAGTTTTAGTTTTCGAGGGTAATAGCTACGTATGTTGGAAAAATGAAGATATTAGACTATTTTATGATTGCACATGGTAAAGAATGTGCTTAAAGGCTCTTTTCCTATGTCAAAAGTTTTAGTTTTCGAGGGTAATAGCTATGTCTGTGGAAAAAATGAAGATATTAGACTATTTTATGATTGCAAATGGTAAAGAATGTGATTAAAGGCTCTTTTCCTATTTCAAAAGGTTTAGTTTTCGGGGGTAAGAGCTTTGTCTGTGGAAAAAATGAAGATATTAGACAATTTTATGATTGCACATGGTAAAGAATGTGATTAAAAGCTCTTTAACTATTTCAAAAGTTTTAGTTTTCGAGGGTAATAGCTAGGTAAGTTGAAAAAATGAAGATGTTAGACTATTTTATGATTGCAAATGGTAAAGAATGTGAATAAAGGCTCTTTTCCTATTTCAAAAGTTTTACTTTTCGAGGGTAATAGCTACGAATGTTGAAAAAATGAAAATATTAGACTATTTTATGATTGCAAATGGTAAAGAATGTGATTAAAGGCTCTTTTCCTATGTCAAAAGTTTTAGTTTTCGAGGGTAATAGCTACGTATGTTGAAAAAATGAAGATATTAGACTATTTTATGATTGCAAATGGTAAAGAATGTGATTCAAGGCTCTTTTCCTATTTCAAAAGTTTTAGTTTTCGAGGGTAATAGCTTTGTCTGTGGGAAAAATGATTGCAAATGGTAAAGAATGTGATTAAAGGCTCTTTTCCTATGTCAAAAGTTTTAGTTTTCGAGGGTAATAGCTACGTATGTTGAAAAAAAGAAGATATTAGACTTTTTTATGATTGCACATGGTAAATAATGTGATTAAAGGCTCTTTTCCTATGTCAAAAGTTTTAGTTTTCGAGGGTAATAGCTACGTATGTTGAAAAAATAAGATATTAGACTATTTTATGATTGCAAATGGTAAAGAATGTGGTTAAAGGCTCTTTTCCTATTTCAAAAGTTTTAGTTTTCGAGGGTAATAGCTACGAATGTTGAAAAAATGAAGATATTAGACTATTTTATGATTGCAAATGGTAAAGAATGTGATTAAAGGCTCTTTTCCTATGTCAAAAGTTTTAGTTTTCGAGGGTAATAGCTACGTATGTTGAAAAAAAGGAAGATATTAGACTATTTTATGATTGCAAATGGTAAAGAATGTGATTTAAGGCTCTTTTACTATTTCAAAAGTTTTAGTTTTCGAGGGTAATAGCTTTGTCTGTGGAAAATATGATTGCAAATGGTAAAGAATGTGATTAAAGGCTCTTTTCCTATGTCAAAAGTTTTAGTTTTCGAGGGTAATAGCTACGTATGTTGAAAAAATGAAGATATTAGACTATTTTATGATTGCACATAGTAAAGAATGTGATTAAAGGCTCTTTTCCTATGTCAAAAGTTTTAGTTTTCGAGGGTAATAGCTACGTATGTTGAAAAAATAAGATATTAGACTATTTTATGATTGCAAATGGTAAAGAATGTGATTAAAGGCTCTTTTCCTATTTCAAAAGTTTTAGTTTTCGAGGGTAATAGCTACGTATGTTGAAAAAATGAAGATATTAGACTATTTTATGATTGCAAATGGTAAAGAATGTGATTAAAGGCTCTTTTCCTATGTCAAAAGTTTTAGTTTTCGAGGGTAATAGCTACGTATGTTGAAAAAATGAAGATATTAGACTATTTTATGATTGCACATAGTAAAGAATGTGATTAAAGGCTCTTTTCCTATTTCAAAAGTTTTAGTTTTCGAGGGTAATAGCTATGTCTGTGGAAAAAATGAAGATATTAGACTATTTTATGATTGCAAATGGTAAAAATTTTGATTGAAGGCTCTTTTCCTATGTCAAAAGTTTTAGTTTTCGAGGGTAATAGCTACGTATTTTGAAAAAAATGAAGATATTAGACAATTTTATGATTGCAAATGGTAAAGAATGTGATTAAAGGCTCTTTTCCTATGTCAAAAGTTTTAGTTTTCGAGGGTAATAGCTACGTATGTTGAAAAAAATGAAGATATTAGACTATTTTATGATTGCAAATGGTAAAGAATGTGATTAAAGGCTAATTTCCTATGTCAAAAAGTTTAGTTTTCGAGGGTAATAGCTACGTATGTTGAAAAAATGAAGATATTAGACTATTTTATGTTTGCACATGGTAAAGAATGTGATTAAAGGCTCTTTTCCTATTTCAAAAGTTTTAGTTTTCGAGGGTAATAGCTACGTATGTTGAAAAAATGAAGATATTAGACTATTTTATGATTGTAAATGGTAAAGAATGTGATTAAAGGCTCTTTTCCTATGTCAAAAATTTTAGTTTTCGAGGGTAATAGCTACGTATGTTGAAAAAATGAAGATATTAGACTATTTTATGATTGCAAATGGTAAAGAATGTGATTAAAGGCTCTTTTCCTATTTCAAAAGTTTTAGTTTTCGAGGGTAATAGCTACGTATGTTGGAAAAATGAAGATATTAGACTATTTTATGATTGCACATGGTAAAGAATGTGCTTAAAGGATCTTTTCCTATTTCAAAAGTTTTAGTTTTCGGGGGTAATAGCTTTGTCTGTGGAAAAAATGAAGATATTAGACTATTTTATGATTGTAAATGGTAAAGAATGTGATTAAAGGCTCTTTTCCTATTTCAAAAGTTTTAGTTTTCGGGGGTAAGAGCTTTGTCTCTGGAAAAAATGAAGATATTAGACAATTTTATGATTGCACATGGTAAAGAATGTGATTAAAGGCTCTTTTCCTATTTCAAAAGTTTCAGTTTTCGAGGGTAATAGCTACGTATGTTGAAAAAATGAAGATATTAGACTATTTTATGATTGCAAATGGTGATTGCAATGTGATTAAAGGCTCTTTTCCTATGTCAAAAGTTTTAGTTTTTGAGGGTAATAGCTACGTATGTTGAAAAAATGAAGATATTAGACTATTTTATGATTGCACATGGTAAAGAATGTGATTAAAGGCTCTTTTCCTATTTCAAAAGTTTTACTTTTCGAGGGTAATAGCTACGAATGTTGAAAGAATGAAGATATTAGCCTATCTTATGATTGCAAATGGTAAAGAATGTGATTAAAGGCTCTTTTCCTATTTCAAAAGTTTTAGTTTTCGAGGGTAATAGCTACGTATGTTGAAAAAATGAAGATATTGGACAATTTTATGATTGCACGTGGTAAAGAATGTGATTAAAGGCTCTTTTCCTATTTCAAAAGTTTTAGTTTTCGAGAGTAATAGCTTCGTATGTTTAAAAAATGAAGATATTAGAATATTTTATGATTGCAAATGGTAAAGAATGTGATTAAAGGCTCTTTTCCTATGTCAAAAGTTTTAGTTTTCGAGGGTAATAGCTACGTATGTTGAAAAAATGAAGATATTAGACAATTTTATGATTGCAAATGGTAAAGAATGTGATTAAAGGCTCTTTTCCTATTTCAAAAGTTTTAGTTTTCGAGGGTAATAGCTACGTATGTTGAAAAAATGAAGATATTAGACTATTTTATGATTGCAAATGGTAAAGAATGTGATTAAAGATATTAGACAATTTTATGATTGCACATAGTAAAGAATGTGATTAAAGGCTATTTTCCTATTTCAAAAGTTTTAGTTTTCGAGAGTAATAGCTTTGTCTGTGGAAAAAATGAAGATATTAGACTATTTTATGATTGTAAATGGTAATCTATTTTCCAATTGCAAATGGTGATTGCAATGTGATTAAAGGCTCTTTTCCTATGTCAAAAGTTTTAGTTTTTGAGGGTAATAGCTACGTATGTTTAAAAAATGAAGATATTAGACTATTTTATGATTGCAAACGGTAAAGAATGTGATTAAAGGCTCTTTTCCTATGTATAAAAGTTTTAGTTTTCGAGGGTAATAGCTAAGTATGTTGAAAAATGAAGATATTAGACTATTTTATGATTGCAAATGGTAAAGAATGTGATTAAAGGCTCTTTTCCTATTTCAAAAGTTTTAGTTTTCGAGGGTAATAGCTACGTATGTTGAAAAAATTAAGATATTAGACTATTTTATGATTGCACATGGTAAAGAATGTGATTAAAGGCTCTTTTCCTATTTCAAAAGTTTTAGTTTTCGAGGGTAATAGCTACGTATGTTGAAAAAATGAAGATAATAGACAATTTTATGATTGCACATGGTAAAGAATGTGATTAAAGGCTCTTTTCCTATTTCAAAAGTTTAAGTTTTCGAGGGTAATAGCTACGTATGTTGAAAAAATGAAGATATTAGACAATTTTATGATTGTACATGGTAAAGAATGTGATTAAAGGCTCTTTTCCTATGTCAAAAGTTTTAGTTTTCGAGGGTAATAGCTACGTATGTTGAAAAAATGAAGATATTAGACTATTTTATGATTGCACATGGTAAAGAATGTGATTAAAGGCTCTTTTCCTATTTCAAAAGTTTTAGTTTTCGAGGGTAATGGCTACGTATTTTGAAAAAATGAAGATATTAGACTATTTTATGATTGCACATGGTTAAGAATGTGATTAAAGGCTCTTTTCCTATTTCAAAAGTTTTAGTTTTTCGAGGGTAATAGCTTTGTCTGTGGAAAAAATGAAGATATTAGACTATTTTATGATTGCAAATGGTAAAGAATGTGATTAAAGGCTCTTTTCCTATGTCAAAAGTTTTAGTTTTCGAGGGTAATAGCTACGTATGAAGAAAAAATGAGGATATTAGACTATTTTATGATTGCAAATGGTAAAGAATGTGATTAAAGGCTCTTTTCCTATTTCAAAAGTTTTAGTTTTCGAGGGTAATAGCTACGTATGTTGAAAAAATGAAGATATTGGACAATTTTATGATTGCACATGGTAAAGAATGTGATTAAAGGCTCTTTTCCTATTTCAAAAGTTTTAGTTTTCGAGAGTAATAGCTTCGTATGTTTAAAAAATGAAGATATTAGAATATTTTATGATTGCAAATGGTAAAGAATGTGATTAAAGGCTCTTTTCCTATTTCAAAAGTTTTAGTTTCCGAGGGTAATAGCTACGTATGTTGAAAAAATGAAGATATTAGACTATTTTATGATTGCACATGGTAAAGAATGTGATTAAAGGCTCTTTTCCTATTTCAAAAGTTTTAGTTTTCGAGGGTAATAGCTACGTATGTTGAAAAAATGAAGATATTAGACAATTTTATGATTGCACATGGTAAAGAATGTGATTAAAGGCTCTTTTCCTATTTCAAAAGTTTTAGTTTTCGAGAGTAATAGCTTTGTCTGTGGAAAAAATGAAGATATTAGACTATTTTATGATTGCAAATGGGAATCTCTTTTCCTAGTTCAAAAGTTTTAGTTTTCGAGGGTAATAGCTACGTATGTTTAAAAAATGAAGATATTACACTATTTTATGATCGCAAATGGTAAAGAATGTGATTAGAGGATCTTTTCCTATGTCAAAAGTTTTAGTTTTCGAGGGTTATAGCTGTGTATGTTGAAAAATGAAGATATTAGACTATTTTATGATTGCAAATGGTAAAGAATGTGATTAAAGGCTCTTTTCCTATTTCAAAAGTTTTAGTTTTCGAGGGTAATAGCTACGTATGTTTAAAAAATGAAGATATTAGACTATTTTATGATTGCACATGGTAAAGAATGTGATTAAAGGCTCTTTTCCTATTTCAAAAGTTTTAGTTTTCGAGGGTAATAGCTACGTATGTTGAAAAAATGAAGATATCAGACAATTTTATGATTGCACATGGTAAAGAATGTGATTAAAGGCTCTTTTCCTATTTCAAAACTTTTAGTTTTCGAGGGTAATAGCTACGTATGTTGAAAAATTAAGATATTAGACAATTTTATGATTGCACATGGTAAAGAATGTGATTAAAGGCTCTTTTCCTATGTCAAAAGTTTTAGTTTTCGAGGGTAATAGCTACGTATGTTGAAAAAATGAAGATACTAGACTATTTTATGATTGCAAATGGTAAAGAATGTAATTAAAGGCTCTTTTCCTATTTCAAAAGTTTTAGTTTTCGAGGGTAATAGCTACGTTTGTTGAAAAAATGAAGATATTAGACTATTTTATGATTGCACATGGTAAAGAATGTGATTAAAGGCTCTTTTCTTATTTCAAAAGTTTTAGTTTTCGAGGGTAATAGCTACGTCTGTTGAAAAAATGAATATATTAGACAATTTTATGATTGCACATGGTAAAGAATGTGATGAAAGGCTCTTTTCCTATTTCAAAAGTTTTAGTTTTTCGAGGGTAATAGCTTTGTCTGTGGAAAAAATGAAGATATTAGACTATTTTATGATTGCAAATTGTAAAGAATGTGATTAAAGGCTCTTTTCCTATTTCAAAAGTTTTAGTTTTCGAGGGTAATAGCTACGTATGCTGAAAAAATGAAGATATTAGACAATTTTATGATTGCAAATGGTAAAGAATGTGATTAAAGGCTCTTTTCCTATGTCAAAAGTTTTAGTTTTCGAGGGTAATAGCTACGGTTGAAGAAAAAATGTGGATATTAGACTATTTTATGATTGCAAATGGTAAAGAATGTGATTAAAGGCTCTTTTTCTATTTCAAAAGTTTTAGTTTTCGAGGGTAATAGCTACGTATGTTGAAAAAATGAAGATATTGGACAATTTTATTATTGCACATGGTAAAGAATGTGATTAAAGGCTCTTTTCCTATTTCAAAAGTTTTAGTTTTCGAGAGCAATAGCTTCGTATGTTTAAAAAATGAAGATATTAGAATATTTTATGATTGCAAATGGTAAAGAATTTGATTAAAGGCTCTTTTCCTATTTCAAAAGTTTAAGTTTTCGAGGGTAATAGCTACGTATGTTGAAAAAATGAAGATATTAGACAATTTTATGATTGCAAATGGTAAAGAATGTGATTAAAGGCTCTTTTCCTATGTCAAAAGTTTTAGTTTTCGAGGGTAATAGCTACGTTTGTTGAAAAAATGAAGATATTAGACTATTTTATGATTGCACATGGTAAAGAATGTGATTAAAGGCTCTTTTCCTATTTCAAAAGTTTTAGTTTTCGAGGGTAATGGCTACGTATTTTGAAAAAATGAAGATATTAGACTATTTTATGATTGCACATGGTAAAGAATGTGATGAAAGGCTCTTTTCCTATTTCAAAAGTTTTAGTTTTTCGAGGGTAATAGCTTTGTCTGTGGAAAAAATGAAGATATTAGACTATTTTATGATTGCAAATTGTAAAGAATGTGATTAAAGGCTCTTTTCCTATTTCAAAAGTTTTAGTTTTCGAGGGTAATAGCTACGTATGCTGAAAAAATGAAGATATTAGACAATTTTATGATTGCAAATGGTAAAGAATGTGATTAAAGGCTCTTTTCCTATGTCAAAAGTTTTAGTTTTCGAGGGTAATAGCTACGTATGAAGATAAAATGAGGATATTAGACTATTTTATGATTGCAAATGGTAAAGAATGTGATTAAAGGCTCTTTTTCTATTTCAAAAGTTTTAGTTTTCGAGGGTAATAGCTACGTATGTTGAAAAAATGAAGATATTGGACAATTTTATTATTGCACATGGTAAAGAATGTAATTAAAGGCTCTTTTCCTATTTGAAAAGTTTTAGTTTTCGAGAGTAATAGCTTCGTATGTTTAAAAAATGAAGATATTAGAATATTTTATGATTGCAAATGGTAAAGAATTTGATTAAAGGCTCTTTTCCTATTTCAAAAGTTTAAGTTTTCGAGGGTAATAGCTACGTATGTTGAAAAAATGAAGATATTAGACAATTTTATGATTGCACATGGTAAAGAATGTGATTAAAGGCTCTTTTCCTATGTCAAAAGTTTTAGTTTTCGAGGGTAATAGCTACGTATGTTGAAAAAATGAAGATATTAGACTATTTTATGATTGCACATGGTAAAGAATGTGATTAAAGGCTCTTTTCCTATTTCAAAAGTTTTAGTTTTCGAGGGTAATGGCTACGTATTTTGAAAAAATGAAGATATTAGACTATTTTATGATTGCACATGGTAAAGAATGTGATTAAAGGCTCTTTTCCTATTTCAAAAGTTTTAGTTTTTCGAGGGTAATAGCTTTGTCTGTGGAAAAAATGAAGATATTAGACTATTTTATGATTGCAAATGGTAAAGAATGTGATTAAAGGCTCTTTTCCTATTTCAAAAGTTTTAGTTTTCGAGGGTAATAGCTACGTATGCCGAAAAAATGAAGATATTAGACAATTTTATGATTTCAAATGGTAAAGAATGTGATTAAAGGCTCTTTTCCTATGTCAAAAGTTTTAGTTTTCGAGGGTAATAGCTACGTATGAAGAAAAAATGAGGATATTAGACTATTTTATGATTGCAAATGGTAAAGAAGGTGATTAAAGGCTCTTTTCCTATTTCAAAAGTTTTAGTTTTCGAGGGTAATAGCTACGTATGTTGAAAAAATGAAGATATTGGAAAATTTTATGATTGCACGTGGTAAAGAATGTGATTAAAGGCTCTTTTCCAATTTCAAAAGTTTTAGTTTTCGAGAGTAATAGCTTCGTATGTTTAAAAAATGAAGATATTAGAATATTTTATGATTGCAAATGGTAAAGAATGTGATTAAAGGCTCTTTTCGTATTTCAAAAGTTTTAGTTTTCGAGGGTAATAGCTACATATGTTGAAAAAATGAAAATATTAGACAATTTTATGATTGCACATGGTAAAGAATGTGATTAAAGGCTCTTTTCCTATGTCAAAAGTTTTAGTTTTCGAGGGTAATAGCTACGTAGGTTGAAAAAATGAAGATATTAGACTATTTTATGATTGCACATGGTAAAGAATGTGATTAAAGGCTTTTTTCCTATTTCAAAAGTTTTAGTTTTTCGAGGGTAATAGCTTTGTCTGTGGAAAAAATGAAGATATTAGACTATTTTATGATTGCAAATGGTAAAGAATGTGATTAAAGGCTCTTTTCCTATTTCAAAAGTTTTAGTTTTCGAGGGTAATAGCTACGTATGTTGAAAAAATGAAGATATTAGACTATTTTATGATTGCAAATGGCAAAGAATGTGATTAAAGGCTCTTTTCCTATTTCAAAAGTTTTAGTTTTCGAGGGTAATAGCTACGTATGTTGAAAAAATGAAGATATTAGACAATTTTATGATTGCAAATGGTAAAGAATGTGATTAAAGGCTCTTTTCCTATTTTAAAAATTTTAGTTTTCGAGGGTATTAGCTTTGTCTATGGAAAACCTAAAGATATTAGACTATTTTATGATTGCAAATGGTAAAGAATGTGATTAAAAGCTCTTTTCCTATTTCAAAAGTTTTAGTTTTCGAGGGTAATAGCTACGTATGTTCAAAAAATGAAGATATTAGACTATTTTATGATTGCAAATGGTAAAGAATGTGATTAAAGGCTCTTTTTCTATGTCAAAAGTTTCGGTTTTCGAGGGTAATAGCTACGTATGTTGAAAAAATGAAGATATTAGACTATTTTATGATTGCACATGGTAAAGAATGTGATTAAAGGTTCTTTTGCTATGTCAAAAGTTTTAGTTTTCGAGGGTAATAGTTACGTATGTTGAAAAAATGAAGATATTAGACAATTTTATGATTGCAAATGGTAAAGAATGTGAAAAAAGGCTCTTTTCCTATTTCAAAAGTTTTAGTTTTCGAGGGTAATAGCTACGTATGTTGAAAAAATGAAGATATTAGACTATTTTATGATTGCAAATGGTAAAGAATGTGATTAAAGATATTAGACAATTTTATGATTGCACATAGTAAAGAATGTGATTAAAGGCTCTTTTCCTATTTCAAAAGTTTTAGTTTTCGAGAGTAATAGCTTTGTCTGTGGAAAAAATGAAGATATTAGACTATTTTATGATTGCAAATGGTAATCTCTTTTCCAATTTCAAAAGTTTTAGTTTTCGAGGGTAATAGCTACGTATGTTTAAAAAATGAAGATATTAGACTATTTTATGATTGCAAACGGTAAAGAATGTGATTAAAGGCTCTTTTCCTATGTCAAAAGTTTTAGTTTTCGAGGGTAATAGCTAAGTATGTTGAAAAATGAAGATATTAGACTATTTTATGATTGCAAATGGTAAAGAATGTGATTAAAGGCTCTTTTCCTATTTCAAAAGTTTTAGTTTTCGAGGGTAATAGCTATGTATGTTGAAAAAATTAAGATATTAGACTATTTTATGATTGCACATGGTAAAGAATGTGATTAAAGGCTCTTTTCCTATTTCAAAAGTTTTAGTTTTCGAGGGTAATAGCTACGTATGTTGAAAAAATGAAGATATTAGACTATTTTATGATTGCACATGGTAAAGAATGTGATTAAAGGCTCTTTTCCTATTTCAAAAGTTTTAGTTTTCGAGGGTAATGGCTACGTATTTTGAAAAAATGAAGATATTAGACTATTTTATGATTGCACATGGTAAAGAATGTGATTAAAGGCTCTTTTCCTATATCAAAAGTTTTAGTTTTTCGAGGGTAATAGCTTTGTCTGTGGAAAAAATGAAGATATTAGACTATTTTATGATTGCAAATGGTAAAGAATGTGATTAAAGGCTGTTTTCCTATGTCAAAAGTTTTAGTTTTCGAGGGTAATAGCTACGTATGAAGAAAAAATGAGGATATTAGACTATTTTATGATTGCAAATGGTAAAGAATGTGATTAAAGGCTCTTTTCCTATTTCAAAAGTTTTAGTTTTCGAGGGTAATAGCTACGTATGTTGAAAAAATGAAGATATTGGACAATTTTATGATTGCACATGGTAAAGAATGTGATTAAAGGCTCTTTTCCTATTTCAAAAGTTTTAGTTTTCGAGAGTAATAGCTTCGTATGTTTTAAAAATGAAGATATTAGAATATTTTATGATTGCAAATGGTAAAGAATGTGATTAAAGGCTATTTTCCTATGTCAAAAGTTTTAGTTTTCGAGGTTAATAGCTACGTATGTTGAAAAAATGAAGATATTAGACTAATTTATGATTGCACATGGTAAAGAATGTGATTAAAGGCTCTTTTCCTATTTCAAAAGTTTTAGTTTTTCGAGGGTAATAGCTTTGTCTGTGGAAAAAAAAGAAGATATTAGACTATTTTATGATTGCAAATGGTAAAAAATGTGATTAAAGGCTCTTTTCCTATTTCAAAAGTTTTTGTTTTCGAGGGTAATAGCTACGTATGTTGAAAAAATGAAGATATTAGACTATTTTATGATTGCAAATGGCAAAGAATGTGATTAAAGGCTCTTTTCCTATTTCAAAAGTTTTAGTTTTCGAGGGTAATAGCTACGTATGTTGAAAAAATGAAGATATTAGACAATTTTATCATTGCAAATGGTAAAGAATGTGATTAAAGGCTCTTTTCCTATTTCAAAAGTTTTAGTTTTCGAGGGTAATAGCTACGTATGTTGAAAAAATGAAGATATTGGACAATTTTATGATTGCACATGGTAAAGAATGTGATTAAAGGCTCTTTTCCTATTTCGAAAGTTTTAGTTTTCGAGAGTAATAGCTTCGTATGTTTAAAAAATGAAGATATTAGAATATTTTATGATTGCAAATGGTAAAGAATGTGATTAAAGGCTCTTTTCCTATTTCAAAAGTTTAAGTTTTCGAGGGTAATAGCTACGTATGTTGAAAAAATGAAGATATTAGACAATTTTATGATTGCACATGGTAAAGAATGTGATTAAAGGCTCTTTTCCTATGTCAAAAGTTTTAGTTTTCGAGGGTAATAGCTACGTATGTTGAAAAAATTAAGATATTAGACTATTTTATGATTGCACATGGTAAAGAATGTGATTAAAGGCTCTTTTCCTATTTCAAAAGTTTTAGTTTTCGAGGGTAATAGCTACGTATGTTGAAAAAATGAAGATATTAGACAATTTTATGATTGCAAATGGTAAAGAATGTGACTAAAGGCTCTTTTCCTATTTCAAAAGTTTTAGTTTTCGAGGGTAATAGCTACGTAAGTTGAAGAAATGAAGATATTAGACTATTTTATGATTGCAAATGGTAAAGAATGTGATTAAAGGCTCTTTTCCTATTTTAAAAATTTTAGTTTTCGAGGGTATTAGCTTTGTCTATGGAAAAAATAAAAGATATTAGACTATTTTATGATTGCAAATGGTAAAGAATGTGATTAAAAGCTCTTTTCCTATTTCAAAAGTTTTAGTTTTCGAGGGTAATAGCTACGTATGTTCAAAAAATGAAGATATTAGACTATTTTATGATTGCAAATGGTAAAGAATGTGATTAAAGGCTCTTTTTCTATGTCAAAAGTTTCGGTTTTCGAGGGTAATAGCTACGTATGTTGAAAAAATGAAGATATTAGACTATTTTATGATTGCACATGGTAAAGAATGTGATTAAAGGTTCTTTTGCTATGTCAAAAGTTTTAGTTTTCGAGGGTAATAGTTACGTATGTTGAAAAAATGAAGATATTAGACAATTTTATGATTGCAAATGGTAAAGAATGTGAAAAAAGGCTCTTTTCCTATTTCAAAAGTTTTAGTTTTCGAGGGTAATAGCTACGTATGTTGAAAAAATGAAGATATTAGACTATTTTATGATTGCAAATGGTAAAGAATGTGATTAAAGATATTAGACAATTTTATGATTGCACATAGTAAAGAATGTGATTAAAGGCTCTTTTCCTATTTCAAAAGTTTTAGTTTTCGAGAGTAATAGCTTTGTCTGTGGAAAAAATGAAGATATTAGACTATTTTATGATTGCAAATGGTAATCTCTTTTCCAATTTCAAAAGTTTTAGTTTTCGAGGGTAATAGCTACGTATGTTTAAAAAATGAAGATATTAGACTATTTTATGATTGCAAACGGTAAAGAATGTGATTAAAGGCTCTTTTCCTATGTCAAAAGTTTTAGTTTTCGAGGGTAATAGCTAAGTATGTTGAAAAATGAAGATATTAGACTATTTTATGATTGCAAATGGTAAAGAATGTGATTAAAGGCTCTTTTCCTATTTCAAAAGTTTTAGTTTTCGAGGGTAATAGCTATGTATGTTGAAAAAATTAAGATATTAGACTATTTTATGATTGCACATGGTAAAGAATGTGATTAAAGGCTCTTTTCCTATATCAAAAGTTTTAGTTTTCGAGGGTAATAGCTACGTATGTTGAAAAAATGAAGATATTAGACTATTTTATGATTGCACATGGTAAAGAATGTGATTAAAGGCTCTTTTCCTATTTCAAAAGTTTTAGTTTTCGAGGGTAATGGCTACGTATTTGAAAAAATGAAGATATTAGACTATTTTATGATTGCACATGGTAAAGAATGTGATTAAAGGCTCTTTTCCTATTTCAAAAGTTTTAGTTTTTCGAGGGTAATAGCTTTGTCTGTGGAAAAAATGAAGATATTAGACTATTTTATGATTGCAAATGGTAAAGAATGTGATTAAAGGCTCTTTTCCTATGTCAAAAGTTTTAGTTTTCGAGGGTAATAGCTACGTATGAAGAAAAAATGAAGATATTAGACTATTTTATGATTGCAAATGGTAAAGAATGTGATTAAAGGCTCTTTTCCTATGTCAAAAGTTTTAGTCTTCGAGGGTAATAGCTACGTATGAAGAAAAAATGAGGATATTAGACTATTTTATGATTGCAAATGGTAAAGAATGTGATTAAAGGCTCTTTTCCTATTTCAAAAGTTTTAGTTTTCGAGGGTAATAGCTACGTATGTTGAAAAAATGAAGATATTGGACAATTTTATGATTGCACATGGTAAAGAATGTGATTAAAGGCTCTTTTCCTATTTCAAAAGTTTTAGTTTTCGAGAGTAATAGCTTCGTATGTTTTAAAAATGAAGATATTAGAATATTTTATGATTGCAAATGGTAAAGAATGTGATTAAAGGCTATTTTCCTATGTCAAAAGTTTAGTTTTCGAGGTTAATAGCTACGTATGTTGAAAAAATGAAGATATTAGACTATTTTATGATTGCAAATGGTAAAGAATGTGATTAAAGGCTCTTTTCCTATTTCAAAAGTTTTAGTTTTCGAGGGTAATAGCTACGTATGTTGAAAAAATGAAGATATTAGACTATTTTATGATTGCAAATGGCAAAGAATGTGATTAAAGGCTCTTTTCCTATTTCAAAAGTTTTAGTTTTCGAGGGTAATAGCTACGTATGTTGAAAAAATGAAGATATTAGACAATTTTATCATTGCAAATGGTAAAGAATGTGATTAAAGGCTCTTTTCCTATTTCAAAAGTTTTAGTTTTCGAGGGTAATAGCTACGTATGTTGAAAAAATGAAGATATTGGACAATTTTATGATTGCACATGGTAAAGAATGTGATTAAAGGCTCTTTTCCTATTTCGAAAGTTTTAGTTTTCGAGAGTAATAGCTTCGTATGTTTAAAAAATGAAGATATTAGAATATTTTATGATTGCAAATGGTAAAGAATGTGATTAAAGGCTCTTTTCCTATTTCAAAAGTTTAAGTTTTCGAGGGTAATAGCTACGTATGTTGAAAAAATGAAGATATTAGACAATTTTATGATTGCACATGGTAAAGAATGTGATTAAAGGCTCTTTTCCTATGTCAAAAGTTTTAGTTTTCGAGGGTAATAGCTACGTATGTTGAAAAAATTAAGATATTAGACTATTTTATGATTGCACATGGTAAAGAATGTGATTAAAGGCTCTTTTCCTATTTCAAAAGTTATAGTTTTCGAGGGTAATAGCTACGTATGTTGAAAAAATGAAGATAATAGACAATTTTATGATTGCACATGGTAAAGAATGTGATTAAAGGCTCTTTTCCTATTTCAAAAGTTTAAGTTTTCGAGGGTAATAGCTACGTATGTTGAAAAAATGAAGATATTAGACAATTTTATGATTGCACATGGTAAAGAATGTGATTAAAGGCTCTTTTCCTATGTAAAAAGTTTAGTTTTCGAGGGTAATAGCTACGTATGTTTAAAAAATGAAGATATTAGAATATTTTATGATTGCAAATGGTAAAGAATGTGATTAAAGGCTCTTTTCCTATTTCAAAAGTTTTAGTTTTCGAGGGTAATAGCTACATATGTTGAAAAAATGAAGATATTAGACAATTTTATGATTGCACATGGTAAAGAATGTGATTAAAGGCTCTTTTCCTAAGTCAAAAGTTTTAGTTTTCGAGGGTAATAGCTACGTATGTTGAAAAAATGAAGATATTAGACTATTTTATGATTGCACATGGTAAAGAATGTGATTAAAGGCTCTTTTCCTATTTCAAAAGTTTTAGTTTTTCGAGGGTAATAGCTTTGTCTGTGGAAAAAATGAAGATATTAGACTATTTTATGATTGCAAATGGTAAAGAATGTGATTAAAGGCTCTTTTCCTATTTCAAAAGTTTTAGTTTTCGAGGGTAATAGCTACGTATGTTGAAAAAATGAAGATATTAGACTATTTTATGATTGCAAATGGAAAAGAATGTGATTAAAGGCTCTTTTCCTATTTCAAAAGTTTTTGTTTTCGAGGGTAATAGCTACGTATGTTGAAAAAATGAAGATATTAGACAATTTTATGATTGCAAATGGTAAAGAATGTGATTAAAGGCTCTTTTCCTAGTTTTAGTTTTCGAGAGTAATAGCTACGTAAGTTGAAAAAATGAAGATATTAGACTATTTTATGATTGCAAATGGTAAAGAATGTGATTAAAGGCTCTTTTCCTGTTTTTAAAATTTAGTTTTCGAGGGTATTAGCTTTGTCTATGGAAAAAATAAAGATTTTAGACTATTTTATGATTGCAAATGGCAAAGAATGTGATTAAAAGCTCTTTCCTATTTCAAAAGTTTTAGTTTTCGAGGGTAATAGCTACGTATGTTCAAAAAATGAAGATATTAGACTATTTTATGATTGCAAATGGTAAAGAATGTGATTAAAGGCTCTTTTCCTATGTCAAAAGTTTCGGTTTTCGAGGGTAATAGCTACGTATGTTGAAAAAATGAAGATATTAGACTATTATATGATTGCACATGGTAAAGAATGTGATTAAAGGTTCTTTTGCTATGTCAAAAGTTTTAGTTTTCGAGGGTAATAGCTACGTATGTTGAAAAAATGAAGATATTAGACTATTTTATGATTGCAAATGGTAAAGAATGTGAAAAAGGCTCTTTTCCTATTTCAAAAGTTTTAGTTTTCGAGGGTAATAGCTACGTATGTTGAAAAAATGAAGATATTAGACTATTTTATGATTGCAAATGGTAAAGAATGTGATTAAAGATATTAGACAATTTTATGATTGCACATAGTAAAGAATGTGATTAAAGGCTCTTTTCCTATTTCAAAAGTTTTAGTTTTCGAGAGTAATAGCTTTGTCTGTGGAAATAATGAAGATATTAGACTATTTTATGATTGCAAATGGTAATCTCTTTTCCAATTTCAAAAGTTTTAGTTTTCGAGGGTAATAGCTACGTATGTTTAAAAAATGAAGATATTAGACTATTTTATGATTGCAAACGGTAAAGAATGTGATTAAAGGCTCTTTACCTATGTCAAAAGTTTTAGTTTTCGAGGGTAATAGCTAAGTATGTTGAAAAATGAAGATATTAGACTATTTTATGATTGCAAATGGTAAAGAATGTGATTAAAGGCTCTTTTACTATTTCAAAAGTTTTAGTTTTCGAGGGTAATAGCTACGTATGTTGAAAAAATTAAGATATTAGACTATTTTATGATTGCACATGGTAAAGAATGTGATTAAAGGCTCTTTTCCTATTTCAAAAGTTTTAGTTTTCGAGGGTAATAGCTACGTATGTTGAAAAAATGAAGATAATGGACAATTTTATGATTGCACATGGTAAAGAATGTGATTAAAGGCTCTTTTCCTATGTCAAAACTTTTAGTTTTCGAGGGTAATGGCTACGTATTTTGAAAAAATGAAGATATTATACTATTTTATGATTGCACATGGTAAAGAATGTGATTAAAGGCTCTTTTCCTATTTCAAAAGTTTTAGTTTTTCGAGGGTAATAGCTTTGTCTGTGGAAAAAATGAAGATATTAGACTATTTTATGATTGCAAATGGTAAAGAATGTGATTAAAGGCTCTTTTCCTATGTCAAAAGTTTTAGTTTTCGAGGGTAATAGCTACGTATGAAGAAAAAATGAGGATATTAGACTATTTTATGATTGCAAATGGTAAAGAATGTGATTAAAGGCTCTTTTCCTATTTCAAAAGTTTTAGTTTTCGAGGGTAATAGCTACGTATGTTGAAAAAATGAAGATATTGGACAATTTTATGATTGCACATGGTAAAGAATGTGATTAAAGGCTCTTTTCCTATTTCAAAAGTTTTAGTTTTCGAGAGTAATAGCTTCGTATGTTTAAAAAATTACATAAAAAAAACTAGTTTTTTTAACTGAAAGTAAGGAGCGACATTAAAACTTAAAACGAACAGAAATTACTCCGTATATGAAATAGATTGTTCCCTCCGCAATCCCTCGCTCTTTACGCTAAAGCTTTTAATTGTTTTAAAAAGCAGAATTGTGGCAAAGAGTCAAACTTTAGCGTAAAGAGCGAGGGATTGCGGAGGGAACAATCTATTTCATATACGGAGTAATTTCTGTTCGTTTTAAGTTTTAATGTCGCTCCTTACTTTCAGTTAAAAAAACTAGTTTTTTTTATGTAATTTCTGAACGTTTTTGAATTAATGCCAGTTTGATTTTGACTCTCCACACGTAAACTATTCAAATGAAATTTGCATATTAATTCCTTTTTTGGCTAAATGGCTTTCTCTTAGTTTTGATCATACGATTTTGAGAAATATGGGATGGGGAAGGAGGCCTAGTTGCCATGCAATTTTTCGGTTACAGAAAAAGGCAACTATTAATTTTAATTTTAATGATTTTTTTATTAGCAAAAAATATACGTAACTTTAGAATTAACTTACGTAACAAACTTTTATATTCTTCAATTATTATTATGTATATGAGGGGGTTTGTACCCTCGTTAATACCTCGTTCTTTACACTAAATCGTAAGTTTTGTCCCAATTCTTTAAGAATGACCCCTGAATCAGAAAGGCCGTAGAATAAATAGTTGAAATTACTAAAAATACTTTAGCATAAAGAGCGAGGTATTTATCTCCTCCTAAATACCTCGCTCTTTATGCTAAAGTATTTTTAGAACCCCTCATATGCGTAATAATCTCTGTTCGTTTTAAGTTTCAATGCTGCTTCTTCCTTTCATTTGAAAAAACGTTTTCATGTTTATTTTTCATTGTTTTCTTATAGTAATGCTAGAGAATCCTGCGCCCTTTTCATTGAATTTCTGTTCCCCCGTGACAGATTCCTCCAAGGAAAGATCCTCCAACATAGCCCCCTCTCCTCAGCCCCACCCCCAAACAAAATAAAATCCCCCTGAAAACGTCTGTACACTTCCCAATAACCATTACTATATGTAAACACTGGTCAAAGTTTGTAACTTGCAGCCCCTCCCCCAGGGATTGTGGGGGAGTAAGTCATCCCCAAAGACATAGTTATTATGATTTTCGACTATGTTGAACAAAATGGCTATCTCAAAATTTTGATCCGTTGACTTTGGGAAAAAATGAGCGTGGGAGGGGGCCTAGAAGCCCTCCAATTTTTTTGGTCACTTAAAAAGGGCACTAGAACTTTTCATTTCCGTTAGAATGAGCCCTCTTGCGACATTCTAGGACCACTTGGTCGATACGATGACCCCTGGGAAAAAGAAAAAAAAACAAAAAAAAAAAACAAACAAACAAATAAACACGCACCCGTGATTTGTCTTCTGGCAAAAAATACAAAATTCCACATTTTTGTAGATAGGAGCTTGAAACTTCTACAGTAGGGTTCTCTGATACGCTGAATCTTATGGTGTCATTTTCGTTAAGATCCTGCGACTTTTAGGGGAGTTTCCCCCTATTTTTCTAAATAGGGCAAATTTTCTCAGGCTCGTAACTTTTGATGGGTATGACTAAACTTGATGAAACTTATATATTTAAAATCAGCATTAAAATGCAATTCTTTTGATGTAGCTATTGATATCAAAATTCATTTTTTTAGAGTTTCGTTTACTATTGAGCCGGGTCGCTCCTTACTACAGTTCGTTACCACGAACTGTTTGATGAAGATATTAGACTATTTTATGATTGCAAATGGTAAAGAATGTGATTAAAGGCTCTTTTCCTATTTAAAAAGTTTTAGTTTTCGAGGGTAATAGCTACGTATGTTGAAAAAATGAAGATATTAGACAATTTTATGATTGCAAATGGTAAAGAATGTGATTAAAGTCTCTTTTCCTATTTCAAAAGTTTTAGTTTTTCGAGGGTAATAGCTTTGTCTGTGGAAAAAATGAAGATATTAGACTATTTTATGATTGCAAATGGTAAAGAATGTGATTAAAGGCTCTTTTCCTATTTCAAAAGTTTTAGTTTTCGAGGGTAATAGCTACGTATGTTGAAAAAATGAAGATATTAGACTATTTTATGATTGCAAATGGCAAAGAATGTGATTAAAGGCTCTTTTCCTATTTCAAAAGTTTTAGTTTTCGAGGGTAATAGCTACGTATGTTGAAAAAATGAAGATATTAGACAATTTTATGATTGCAAATGGTAAAGAATGTGATTAAAGGCTCTTTTCCTATTTCAAAAGTTTTAGTTTTCGAGGGTAATAGCTACGTATGTTGAAAAAATGAAGATATTGGACAATTTTATGATTGCACATGGTAAAGAATGTGATTAAAGGCTCTTTTCCTATTTCGAAAGTTTTAGTTTTCGAGAGTAATAGCTTCGTATGTTAAAAAATGAAGATATTAGAATATTTTATGATTGCAAATGGTAAAGAATGTGATTAAAGGCTCTTTTCCTATTTCAAAAGTTTAAGTTTTCGAGGGTAATAGCTACGTATGTTGAAAAAATGAAGATATTAGACAATTTTATGATTGCACATGGTAAAGAATGTGATTAAAGGCTCTTTTCCTATGTCAAAAGTTTTAGTTTTCGAGGGTAATAGCTACGTATGTTGAAAAAATTAAGATATTAGAATATTTTATGATTGCACATGGTAAAGAATGTGATTAAAGGCTCTTTTCCTATTTCAAAAGTTTTAGTTTTCGAGGGTAATAGCTACGTATGTTGAAAAAATGAAGATAATAGACAATTTTATGATTGCACATGGTAAAGAATGTGATTAAAGGCTCTTTTCCTATTTCAAAAGTTTAAGTTTTCGAGGGTAATAGCTACGTATGTTGAAAAAATGAAGACATTAGACAATTTTATGATTGCACATGGTAAAGAATGTGATTAAAGGCTCTTTTCCTATGTCAAAAGTTTTAGTTTTCGAGGGTAATAGCTACGTATGTTGAAAAAATGAAGATATCAGACTATTTTATGATTGCAAACGGTAAAGAATATGATTAAAGGCTCTTTTCCTATGTCAAAAGTTTTAGTTTTCGAGGGTAATAGCTAAGTATGTTGAAAAATGAAGATATTAGACTATTTTATGATTGGAAATGGTAAAGAATGTGATTAAAGGCTCTTTTCCTATTTCAAAAGTTTTAGTTTTCGAGGGTAATAGCTACGTATGTTGAAAAAATTAAGATATTAGACTATTTTATGATTGCACATGGTAAAGAATGTGATTAAAGGCTCTTTTCCTATTTCAAATGTTTTAGTTTTCGGGGGTAAAATCTACGTCTGTTGAAAAAATGAAGATAATAGACAATTTTATGATTGCACATGGTAAAGAATGTGATTAAAGGCTCTTTTCCTATTTCAAAAGTTTAAGTTTTCGAGGGTAATAGCTACCTATGTTGAAAAAATGAAGATATTAGACAATTGTATGATTGCACATGGTAAAGAATGTGATTAAAGGCTCTTTTCCTATGTCAAAAGTTTTAGTTTTCGAGGGTAATAGCTACGTATGTTGAAAAAATGAAGATATTAGACAATTTTATGATTGCACATGGTAAAGAATGTGATTAAAGGCTCTTTTCCTATGTCAAAAGTTTTAGTTTTCAAGGGTAATAGCTACGTATGTTGAAAAAATTAAGATATTAGAATATTTTATGATTGCACATGGTAAAGAATGTGATTAAAGGCTCTTTTCCTATTTCAAAAGTTTTAGTTTTCGAGGGTAATAGCTACGTATGTTGAAAAAATGAAGATAATAGACAATTTTATGATTGCAAATGGTAAAGAATGTGATTAAAGGCTCTTTTCCTATTTCAAAAGTTTTAAGTTTTCGAGGGTAATAGCTACGTATGTTGAAAAAATGAAGACATTAGACAATTTTATGATTGCACATGGTAAAGAATGTGATTAAAGGCTCTTTTCCTATGTCAAAAGTTTTAGTTTTCGAGGGTAATAGCTACGTATGTTGAAAAAATGAAGATATCAGACTATTTTATGATTGCAAACGGTAAAGAATATGATTAAAGGCTCTTTTCCTATGTCAAAAGTTTTAGTTTTCGAGGGTAATAGCTAAGTATGTTGAAAAATGAAGATATTAGACTATTTTATGATTGGAAATGGTAAAGAATGTGATTAAAGGCTCTTTTCCTATTTCAAAAGTTTTAGTTTTCGAGGGTAATAGCTACGTATGTTGAAAAAATTAAGATATTAGACTATTTTATGATTGCACATGGTAAAGAATGTGATTAAAGGCTCTTTTCCTATTTCAAAAGTTTTAGTTTTCGAGGGTAAAAGCTACGTATGTTGAAAAAATGAAAATAATAGACAATTTTATGATTGCACATGGTAAAGAATGTGATTAAAGGCTCTTTTCCTATTTCAAAAGTTTAAGTTTTCGAGGGTAATAGCTACCTATGTTGAAAAAATGAAGATATTAGACAATTGTATGATTGCACATGGTAAAGAATGTGATTAAAGGCTCTTTTCCTATGTCAAAAGTTTTAGTTTTCGAGGGTAATAGCTACGTATGTTGAAAAAATGAAGATATTAGACTATTTTATGATTGCACATGGTAAAGAATGTGATTAAAGGCTCTTTTCCAATTTCAAAAGTTTTAGTTTTCGAGGGTAATGGCTACGTATTTTGAAAAAATGAAGATATTAGACTATTTTATGATTGCACATGGTAAAGAATGTGATTAAAGGCTCTTTTCCTATTTCAAAAGTTTTAGTTTTTCGAGGGTAATAGCTTTGTCTGTGGAAAAAATGAAGATATTAGACTATTTTATGATTGCAAATGGTAAAGAATGTGATTAAAGGCTCTTTTCCTATGTCAAAAGTTTAGTTTTCGAGGGTAATAGCTACGTATGAAGAAAAAATGAGGATATTAGACTATTTTATGATTGCAAATGGTAAAGAATGTGATTAAAGGCTCTTTTCCTATTTCAAAAGTTTTAGTTTTCGAGGGTAATAGCTACGTATGTTGAAAAAATGAAGATATTGGACAATTTTATGATTGCACATGGTAAAGAATGTGATTAAAGGCTCTTTTCCTATTTCAAAAGTTTTAGTTTTCGAGAGTAATAGCTTCGTATGTTTAAAAAATGAAGATATTAGAAAATTTTATGATTGCAAATGGTAAAGAATGTGATTAAAGGCTCTTTTCCTATTTCAAAAGTTTTAGTTTTCGAGGGTAATAGCTACGTATGTTGAAAAAATTAAGATATTAGACAATTTTATGATTGCACATGGTAAAGAATGTGATTAAAGGCTCTTTTCCTATTTCAAAAGTTTTAGTTTTCGAGGGTAATAGCTACGTATGTTGAAAAAATGAAGATATTAGACTATTTTATGATTGCAAATGGCAAAGAATGTGATTAAAGGCTCTTTTCCTATTTCAAAAGTTTTAGTTTTCGAGGGTAATAGCTACGTATGTTGAAAAAATGAAGATATTAGACAATTTTATGATTGCAAATGGTAAAGAATGTGATTAAAGGCTCTTTTCCTATTTCAAAAGTTTTAGTTTTCGAGGGTAATAGCTACGTATGTTGAAAAAATGAAGATATTGGACAATTTTATGATTGCACATGGTAAAGAATGTGATTAAAGGCTCTTTTCCTATTTCGAAAGTTTTAGTTTTCGAGA
>NW_027064948.1:0-23077 GCF_032884065.1 Artemia franciscana
ATATATATATATATATATATATATATATATATATATATATATATATATATATATATATATATATATATATATATATATATATATATATATATATATATATATATATATATATATATATCTATATTCACAGGTGGGACATAGGGACACAACTACAATGGCGCGTAACTATTATGGCGCGTAACGACTTACGCGCGCGGGGGGGCTTGGGGGGGGCGCGAAGCGCCCCCACCAACTAGGTGTTGGGGTGGCGCGAAGCGCCACCCCAACAGCTAGTATGTATATATATATATATATATATATATATATATATATATATATATATATATATATATATATATATATATATATATATATATATATATATATATATATATATATATATATATCTATATATATAAAAATAAGTTGTCTGTCTGTCTGTGGATCTGTGGATCAGGTGACGTCATGTTTCTGTGTCGGCTGACGTCATGAAATTAGTTGTCAGGTGACGTCATGTTTCTGTGTCGGCTGACGTCATGAAATTAGTTGTCGTCATTTTTGCTTTGACGGTGACGTCATTCAAATTATATAAGACATATGTTCACGTAGAAATCTATTAATGTTTAAGTTTACAATGACTGATGAAGATGCTCAAAGAGTCTATGCCAAAAAACTTGCTGCTGATAGTTCCTCGGCACGCTTTCTTTTCTGACTTTCTCTATCATCTTCATCTTCAAAGATAGCACGATAACAGCTAGTATATATATATATATATATATATATATATATATATATATATATATATATATATATATATATATATATATATATATATATATATATATATATATATATATATATATACGTGCGAACATACAACATTCTTCGCTGTCCCATTGTCTGTGCATATAAATAGATTGTCAGGTTTACTCACTCTTGAACATGCAACATATAATTGTCCATGGGAAAAACAATCCGTATTCAGATCTATACCTCATTATTCTAATGATGTGTCCCTGCGTCCCGGTCGTCATTTATATTCCCTGTATCCCGGTCGTCATTTGTGTCCCCCTGTCCCAGTTTGTAATATCTCTTTTCAGTGTCCCGGTCGTCATTTATATTCCCTGTGTCCCGGTGTCCCGGTCGTCATTTGTGTCCCGGTGTTCCGGTCTGTAATTTCTATTCGAACAATCCCTGTGTCCCGGTCGTCATTTATATATCCCGCCTGTGCCCCCGGCGTCCCCGTTGTAGTTGTGTCCCTATGTCCCGGTCGTCATTTATATTCCATGTGTCCTGGTCGTGATTTGTGTCCGGGTGTCCCAGTCTGTAATTTCTCTTTGAGGTTCCCGGTCGTCATTTATATTCCCTGTGTCCCGGTCGTCATTTGTGTCCCGGTGTCCCGGTCTGTAATTTCTATTCGAACAATCCCTGTGTCCTGGTCGTCATTTATATATCCCGCCTGTGCCCCTGGCGTCCCCGTTGTAGTTGTTTCCCTGTGTCCCGGTCGTCATTTATATTCCCCGTGTCCTGGTCGTGATTTGTGTCCGGGTGTCCCAGTCTGTAATTTCTCTTTGAGGTTCCCGGTCGTCATTTATATTCCCCGTGTCCCGGTCGTCATTTGTGTCCCGGTATGTAATTTCATCAGTTGACAAACATGACGTCAGTCGTTGTCATTTATATTCCCTGTGTCCCGGTCGTCATTTGTGTCCCGGTGCTTTGTTGATGGTGATTGCTAATCGAACATTCCTTGTGTCCCGGTCACTTTCTCTTTGAGTGTCCCGGTCGTCATTTATATTCCCTATGTCCCGGTCGTCATTTGTGTCCCGATGTCCCGGTCTGTAATTTCGTCGGTTGAAAACATGACGTCAGTCAACACAGAAACATGACGTCACCTGACAGATCCACAGACAGACAACTTATTTATATATATATATATATATACTAGCTTTTGGGGTGGCGCTTCGCGCCACCCCAACACCTAGTTGGTGGGGGCGCTTCGCGCCCCCCCAAGCCCCCCCGCGCGCGTAAGTCGTTACGCGCCATATTAGTTACGCGCCATTGTAGTTGTGTCCCTATGTCCCACCTGTGAATATAGATATATATATATATATATATATATATATATATATACTAGCAGTTGGGGCGGCGCTTCGCGCCACCCCAACACCTAGGTGGTGGGGCGCTTTGCGCCCCCCAAGCCCCCCCGCGCGCGTAAGTCGTTACGCGCCGTATTAGTTACGCGCCATTGTAGTTGTGTCCCTGTGTCCCACCTGTGAATATAGATAGATTTATATATGTGTTTCAAACTACGTAAAAATTGCGAATATACAACATTTTTGGCTTTCCCACTACTGGGAGCTTTCCGTTTCCAATTGCCAGCAATTGATCTGAAAATGTTTGACCAGAGTCATCGTTTTGCAATCGGACACGCATATTTGTAGTTAATTTTAATATTTTTACGTGTGCCCATAAATTAGAATTTTTCAGGCAAGCATTCATTTCGTCTGCAGGAGTTAAACTACATAAAAATTGCGAATATACAACATTCTTGGCTTTCCCATTGTCTGTGCATATACAAAGCCGTATGTACTAATAATGACGTCATATGCAAACGCTCTTTTTACAAACAAACAAACATGCATACTTAACCGCTTCATTTGGTTCCAAAACTGTGTCGATTGACTTGTAAAGGACTGCCTGGTCTCGAATCTTGGTCAAAACAATATTGTTGATTTCGTGGACGTCTATATTTTTGGGTGCGAGAATCGCTCTTTCACTTAGCCATTTATTATTTTATAATTTTTTAGAATATTCGGAAATACTTTTTCAATCAATTCATTTTTGGACGTCACTAAATTACAGAAATCAGCAGGTAGTTGTATACGTCCTGAAATTGAGTATCGTATCATAAATGTCTTTTTGTTCCGACGTTAACTTGGAAATGTTATTTTGTACATACGACAATAGATCACTCGTACTGTAACTTTGTTCACGATCCAATTCTACACATGTCGAAACAGCAGCGATACGGTTAGATGAAGGCATTCCCAAATCCTGAAGAGGTTTGTTTGCCATACGTACGCACAAATCTTCTATAATAACTAAAGTGTAGTTATAAATTTCTGATGTAAAATCAAAAGTCATATCTGACGTCTCTAACTGTTTTCGATGGAGTATATCTACGGACATTTTTTACTTATATTTTCCCCATAACTCTGTAGGAGCTGATGGAGAGCAAGTTGTTAAAATGATGCCACACAATGCACGAATTTCACTTGGGGTTGACGTTTCGCACGCGTCATTGATGCAGTTATCCCAGTGTTGGTCATTCTCCAATAAATTCAGAGCTTGGCATGCACTACGGTAAGTGTCATGTATATTACCGTTTACAGTTCTCAAATACTCAAAGGATGTCGGACCGGGTACATTCACCAAAAACAGGCGTAGAAAGAAGCATTCATGTTGATTGGGGTGACCGGTGTAGAGTCTTCCTATCGTGGTATCTTTGAAGATGGTAGGTTGGCCGTCGACTGACTTACCCTGTTTTCGACGTTCAAATACTTTATTTTTAGTATTCCACGTGTAATACGAAGGCACTTCAGTATACAGCAGTTTTTTTGCAAAAGAATCATTTTTGCAAAGCGAAAAAAAGCTGTTAATTTTGTATCCGTTGGATTCAGGGCTCTTTGTTGCACGTTGGTTTCCGAGAAATAAACACGTTGACTATTCTGTAAATGTACCGCTAAGTGAATAACAGCTGGACTACGTTCATGTATCGGAAATGAAAGAATTCGCCAAACAGCTTCATTACTGCTTATGTATCTTCCAGCCTGATATTGTACGATTTCGTCGAAATCTTTGATTTTGGGCTGCAAGCCAAAAACTGCCATGTCACTGCCTTTGTTGACGTATTTACATATGTATTTGATTGCCTTTACGGAGTTACAGTATTCAACGTTTATGTGTGCATTAAATGTTTTTGATAATAATGGGGAATATGGAACAACCCACTGGTTATCTACTTCGATGGTGGTACCGTTGCCATTGTAGGTTCTTCAGCCATTTTACAATTAGAAATTTCTCTTTCAACGGTCTTCTTACAATTAAAAATTTGTCTTTGAAAGATATTCTTAAATACCTGTGTCCTGGTCGTCATTTATATTCCCTGTGTCCCGGTCGTCATTTGTGTTCCGGTATCCCAGTCTGTAATTTCTCTTTGAGTGTCCCGGTCGTTATTTATATTCCCTCTGTCCCGGTCGTCATTTGTGTCCCGGTCTGTAATTTCTCTTTGAGTGTTTTTCTTTATAGTATTTTTTAGTTTTTTACATTTTTTCTTTTTTCAGTTTTCTTTTTCTTCTTTATTTTTCAGCTTCACTATGAAATACATATCGCCGAACCTTTGTTTTTTTAACTAAAATCTGGTAGGCATTGATGACCTTATCCAAGTCAAAATCCCAAACCCAATCATCATCGCTATCATTTTCAGTTTTGATATGTTTTGACTCTCGCTGTCCAGGTGGATCTTCATCTAAATGCGCGGTTTTGCGTTCTTTAGCCTCAAGCCTGTTTCTTTGCTGTTCTTTTGATTCCTTGGCACGCTTTCTTTTCTGACTTTCTCTATCAGCAGCAAGTTTTTTGGCATAGACTCTTTGAGCATCTTCATCGGCTTTTGCCATGGTAAGTTCATCAGTCATTGTAAACTTAAACATTAATAGATTTCTACGTGAACATATGTCTTAAATATCTTGAATGACGTCACCGTCAAAGCAAAAATGACGACAACTAATTTCATGACGTCAGTCAACACAGAAACATGACGTCACCTGATCCACAGACAGACAGACAACTTATTTTTATATATATAGATATATATATATATATATAAATATATATATATATATATATATATATATATATATATATATATATATCTTCTATATATATAAAAATAAGTTGTCTGTCTGTGGATGTGTGGATGGATGTGTGGATGGATGTGTCAGGTGACGTCACCTGAAAAAACTGGATTAGGTGACGTCAAAACTGAAAAAACTAAAAAAAGGCAAAAACTACAAAAAAAACTAAAAACTAATAAAAAAAATAAAAAAGCTAAAAAACTAAAAAAACTATAAAGGTAAAAACCAATAAAAAACTAAAAAAAAACTGAAAAAACTAAAAAAAGGCAAAAACTACAAAAAAAAAACTAAAAACTAATAAAAAAAGTAAAAAAGCTAAAAAACTAAAAAAACTAAAAAAACTAAAAAAAGGTAAAAAACTAAAAAAAATAAAAAATAAAAAAAAACTAAAAAAAAGGAAAAAACTGAAAAATAAGCTAAAATAAAGGTAAAAACCAATAAAAAACTAAAAAAAAAAAGGAAAAAACTAATAAATGACGACACTCAAAGAGAAAGCGACCAGGACAAAAAACTAAAAAAAAAGGCAAAAACTACAAAAAAACTAAAAACTAATAAAAAAAATAAAAAAGCTAAAAAACTAAAAAAACTAAAAAAAGGTAAAAAACTAAAAAAACTAAAAACTAAAAAAAAACTAAAAAAGGTAAAAACTAAAAGAACTAAAAAAGAAAAAAATAAATGACGACACTCAAAGAGAAAGCGACCAGGACAAAAGGAATGTTCGATTAGCAATCAACAAAGCACCGGGACACAGGGAGTATAAATGACGACCAGGACAAAAGTAAAAAAAAAAATTAACAAAACTAAAAAGAAGGTAAAAACTACAAAAAAACTAAAAAGAAAAAAAAACTAAAAACTAATAAAAAAACTAAAAAATCTAAAAATCTAAATAAACTAAAAAAGAAAAAAAAAGGAAAAAAATAAAGGAGAAAAACAAAACTAAAAAACGAATGTATATACAGACCGGTACACCGGGATACAAATGACGACCGGGACACAGGGAATATAAATAACGACCGGGACACAGGGACACAACTACAACGGGGACACCGGGGGAAACAGGGGGATATAAATGACGACCGGGACAAAAAAACTAAAAAGAAATAAAAACTAAAAACTAATAAAAAAAACTAAAAAATCTAAAAATCTAAATAAGCTAAAAAAGAAAAAAAAAGGAAAAAAATAAAGGAGAAAAACAAAACTAAAAAACGAATGTATATACAGACCGGGACACCGGGATACAAATGATGACCGGGACCCGGGACACAGGGAATATAAATGACGACCGGGACACAGGGACACAACTACAACGGGGACACCGGGGGAAACAGGGGGATAACCTGACAATCTATTTATATGCAAAGACAATGGGACAGCAAAGAATGTTGTATATTCGCAAGTTTTACGTAGTTAAAACCATATATATATATATATATCTATATTCACAGGTGGGACATAGGGACACAACTACAATGGCGCGTAACTATTATGGCGCGTAACGACTTACGCGCGCGGGGGGGCTTGGGGGGGGCACGAAGCGCCCCCACCAACTAGGTGTTGGGGTGGCGCGAAGCGCCACCCCAACAGCTAGTATATATATATATCTATATATATAAAAATAAGTTGTCTGTCCGTTACGCCAGATTATATCTTATCTATATATATAAAAATAAGTTGTCTGTGTGTGGATCTGTGGATGGATCAGGTGACGTCATGGAAAAAACTAAAAAAAGGCAAAAACTACAAAAAAACTAAAAACTAATAAAAAAAATAAAAAGGCTAAAAAACTAAAAAAACTAAAAAAAAAACTAAAAAAAGGTAAAAAACTAAAAAAAACTAAAAACTAAAAAAAAACTAAAAAAAAAGGAAAAAACTGAAAAATAGAAGAGAAAAAGAAAACTAATAAAATTTTAGGCTAAAAAAGGTAAAAAACTAAAAACTAAAAAAAAAACTGAAAAAACTAAAAAAAGGCAAAAACTACAAAAAAACTAAAAACTAATAAAAAAAAATAAAAAGGCTAAAAAACTAAAAAAACTAAAAAAACTAAAAAAAGGTAAAAAACTAAAAAAAACTAAAAACTAAAAAAAAACAAAAAAAAAGGAAAAAACTGAAAAATAGAAGAGAAAAAGAAAACTAATAAAATTAAGAATAAAAATAAAAAAAAAATCAAAAAGATAAAAACTAAAAAAAAAGTAAAAAGAAAAAACGAAAAAAAACTAAAAAAGCTAAAAAAAAGGTAAAAACCAATAAAAAACTAAAAAGAAAAAAAAGAAAAAAACTAAAAAAAATTTTCATCTAAAAAACTAAAAAAAACTAAAAAAGGTAAGAACTAAAAAATAAAAAAATAAATGACGACACTCAAAGAGAAAGCGACCGGGACAAAAGGAATGTTCGATTAGCAATCAACAAAGCACCGGGACACGGAGTATAAATGACGACCAGGACATAAGTAAAAAAAAACTAAAAAAACTAAAAAGAAGGTAAAAACTACAAAAAAACTAAAAAGAAAAAAAAAACCTAAAAACTAATAAAAAACTAAAAAATCTAAAAATCTAAATAAACTAAAAAAGAAAAAAAAGAAAAAAGGAAAAAAATAAAGGAGAAAAACAAAACTAAAAAACGAATGTATATACAGACCGGGACACCGGGATACAAATGACGACCGGGACACAGGGAATATAAATGACCATACATAAGCCATAATGATCAGGACATAAGTAAAAAATATAAATGACGACCGGGACACAGGGACACAACTACAACGGGGACGCCGGGGGGCACAGGGGGATATAAATGACGACCGGGACACCGGGACAGGGAATGGTCGATTAGCAATCACCATCAACAAAGCTCAAGGGCAATCATTAGAATCATGAGGTATAGATCTGAATACGGATTGTTTTCCCATGGACCATTATATGTTGCATGTTCAAGAGTCGGTAAACCTGACAATCTATTTATATGCACAGACAATGGGACAGCAAAGAATGTTGTATATTCGCAAGTTTTACGTAGTTAAAAACATATATATAATATATCTATCTATATTCACAGGTGGGACATAGGGACAAAACTACAATGGCGCGTAACTAATATGGCGCGTAACGACTTACGCGCGCGGGGGGGGCTTGGGGGGGCGCCAAGCGCCCCCACCAACCAGGTATGACGACACTCAAAGAGAAAGCGACCGGGACAAAAGGAATGTTCGATTAGCAATCAACAAAGCACCGGGACACAGGGAGTATAAATGACAACCAGGACATAAGTAAAAAAAAAAAACTAAAAAAACTAAAAAGAAGGTAAAAACTACAAAAAAACTAAAAAGAAAAAAAAAACTAAAAACTAATAAAAAAACTAAAAAATCTAAAAATCTAAATAAACTATAAAAGAAAAAAAATAAAAAAGGAAAAAAATAAAGGAGAAAAACAAAACTAAAAAACGAATGTATATACAGACCGGGACACCGGGATACAAATGACGACCGGGACACAGGGAATATAAATGACCATACATAACCCATAATGACCAGGACATAAGTAAAAAATATAAATGACGACCGGGACACAGGGACACAACTACAACGGGGACGCCGGGGGGCACAGGGGGATATAAATGACGACCGGGACACCGGGACAGGGAATGTTCGATTAGCAATCACCATCAACAAAGCTCAAGGGTAATCATTAGAATCATGAGGTATAGATCTGAATACGGATTGTTTTCCCATGGACCATTATATGTTGCATGTTCAAGAGTCGGTAAACCTGACAATCTATTTATATGCACAGACAATGGGACAGCAAAGAATGTTGTATATTCGCAAGTTTTACGTAGTTAAAAACATATATATAATATATCTATCTATATTCACAGGTGGGATATAGGGACACAACTACAATGGCGCGTAACTAATATGGCGCGTAACGACTTACGCGCGCGGGGGGGCTTGGGGGGGGGGGGCGCGAAGCGCCCCCACCAACTAGGTGTTGGGGTGGCGCGAAGCGCCACCCCAACAGCTAGTATATATATATATATATATATATATATATATATATATATATATATATATATATATATATATATATATAATGACGTCACCGTCATAGCAAAAATGACGACAACTAACTTCATTACGCCAGTCGACACAGAAACATGACGTCACCTGATCCACAGACAGACAACTTATTTTTATATATATAGATAGATATAATTCTAAAATTGTCAGGTAATTTTCTATTTTGAAATAAAAACTAAAAATTATTGCTCAGACAACATAAATATTTTTGATATTTACATAATAGCTTTAGTGGTTCTGGACTGAAAACTAAATATGCTAATAAAATTGGGAATTGCAATCTTTTAGGTTGAAAAGGCAGATCCATTGGAATCATGAGAATGCGTGGAATAAGAAAAGCCTCACCCTCAAAAGGCCCTGTCAAGATTGTTGCCTCTATTACGTTATAACATACATAACACGTCATTTGTGTCCCGGTGTCCCGGTCTGTAGTTTCGTTAGTCGACAAACATGACGTCAGACGACAAACAACTTCATGACGACATACATCTCAATCCTTATAATGACGCCAGTCGACAAACATGACGTCAGTCGACAGACAAACAACTTATTTTTATATATATAGAAGATATATATATAAATATATATATATATATATATATATATATATATATATATATATATATATATATATATATATATATATATATATATATATATATATATATATATGTATATATATATATATATATATATATATATATATATATATATATATATATATATATATATATATATATATATAAATATATATATATAAATATATATATATATATATATATATATATATATATATATATATATATATATATATATATATATATATATATATATATATATATATATATATATATATATATATATATATATATATATATATATATATATATATATATATATATATATATATATATATATATATATATATATGAATAAGTTGTCTGTCAGGTGACGTCATGTTTCTGTGTCGACTGACGTCATGAAGTTAGTTGTCGTCATTTTTGCTATGACGGCGACGTCATTAAAGATATTTAAGATATATATGTTCACGTAGAAATCTATCATTGTTTATGTTTATGTTATGTTTTATTTATGTTGCATGTAAATAGATTGTCAGGTTTACTGACTCTTGAACATACAACTTAGAATTGTCCATGGGAAAAGCAATCCGTATTCAAATCTATACCTCATTATTCTAATATTGTGTCCCTGTGTCCCGGTCGTTATTTATATTCCCTGTGTCCCGGTCGTCATTTGTGTCCCGGTGTCCAAGTTTGTAATTTCTCTTTGAGTGTCCCGGTCATCATTTATATTCCCTGTGTCCCGGTGTCCTGGTTGTCATTTGTGTCCCGGTCTGTAATTTCTATTCGAACAATCCCCCTGTCCCGGTCGTCATTTTCATATCCCGCCTGTGCCCCCGGCGTCCCCGTTGTAGTTGTGTTGCTGTGTCCCGGTCGTCATTTATATTCCCTGCGTCCCGGTCGTGATTTGTGTCCGGGTGTCCCAGTATGTAATTTCATCAGTTGACAAACATGACGTCAGTCGACAAACAACTTCATGACCCATACAGCTCAATCCTTAAAATGACGTCAGTCGACAAATATGACGTCAGCTGACACACAAACGTGACGTCACTAAAATACACACACACAGACAACTTATCTATCTATCTATCTATGGATATCTTATCTATCTATATCTAAAAGAGAAAGTGAAAAAAGAAGGCGTGCCCAGGAATCACAAAAACAGCAAGAAATCAGGCTTGCTGCTGATAGAGAAAGTAAGAAAACAAAGCGTGCCGAGGAATCAGAGCAACCTGAAAGTCATCGCCTGGCATTCAGGTACAGCCCAGCCGATGATTATAGCTTGAGTAGATGTGTTTAAATCGGGACAATTTCTAAAATTTGTCCCTATTGCAAGGCCTTGAAATTCAATGGTGAAACAAAGGGAATGTGTTGCGCCTCAGGAAAAGTTAAACTTCCTCTATTGGCTGCACCACCAGAGCCATTGAAGACTTTCCTTACTGGAACTACGTCAGAATCTAAGCGTTTTTTGTCACAAATCAGAAAATACAACTCATGTTTCCAAATGACGTCGTTTGGAGCCCAAATCGAAAATCCAGATCAATTTATGTCTACTTTCAAAGTAAAAGGGCAAATTTATCATAAAGCAGGGTCCCTTCTACCATTCTCAGGCGAGAATCATAAATTTTTACAATTGTACTTTATCAGTGATAGAAATTCTGAATTGAATGCACGTTGCGAAATTTCTCCCAACGTTGAAAGGACAATCGTTTCCCAATTGCAACATCTTTTCCACGAAAATAATAATTTAGTGGGTCTCTTCAAAACAGCCATCGATTTGATGCCTACTGATACGTATAAAATTGTTATTTCCGCTGACAAAACGCCTCCTGGCCAACATGTGCGTAGATACAATGCTCCAACAATCGACGAAGTTGCAATCGTTATGGTCGGTTATCAGTTTTTACCTCGAAAATATTATTCTTCATAAGCAAAACGCTCAGTTGTTAAGAATTGCTGAAACTCATCGATGCTACGATGCTCTACAATATCCTATCATTTTTTGGGATGGATCCGACGGCTATCACTTTAATATTAAATTGATGAATCCAGCCACTAACAAAGAAATGAATAAGAAATGCAGTGCAATGCATTATTATTCCTATAGACTAATGATTCGGCAGGATGAAGAAAATTATATTTTAAAATGCCGTGAATTGTTTCACCAATTTGTCGTTGATATGTATGCTAAAATTGAATCAGAACGTTTGCTGTATATCTGCCTGAATCAGACCAAGCTCCGCTCTGAACAATAGATTCATTTGCGAGATGCAGTTATAAATGACGGTAATACCATAAACGTTGGAAGATTTTACCAATTTTAAACAATTTTACCTTCGTCATATTCTGGCAGTCCCCGTCATATGCATGAATATACTCAAGATGCTATTGCGTATGTTCGTCTCTATGGTCGTCCAGATTTATTTATTACATTTACATGTAATCAATCTTGGGACGAGATACTGCAGCTTTTACTTCAAGGACAATCGGCGGTTCATAGGCATGACATTACGGCCCGTGTCTTCCGGCAAAAGTTGAAATCACTGATAAATTACATAGTAAAACTTGAAGTGTTTGGGTCAGTGCGATGCTGGATGTACTCAGTGGAATGGCAAAAACGAGGTTTGCCACACGCACATATACTAATCTGGCTACATAAAAAAATTACTTCGAACGAAATTGATGATGTGATTTCCGCTGTAATACCTGATAAAAATGTCGATCAAGGGTTATATGATATTATTGTAAAAAATATGATACATGGACCTTGCGGTGCACTGAACGAAAATTCACCATGCATGGCCAAAGGAAGGTGCACAAAGCAATACCCTCGACTTTTAGTATCCAACACAATTACTGGCAATGATGGTTACCCACAATAAAGAAGAAGATCTACTGAAGATGGCGGTAAAACAGCAATAATAAAGAAGCGTAACGGTACCACCATCGAAGCAGATAACCAGTGGGTTGTTCCATATTCCCCATTATTATCAAAAACATTTAATGCACACATAAACGTTGAATACTGTAAGTCCGTAAAGGCAACCAAATACATATGTAAATTCGTCAACAAAGGCAGTGACATGGCAGTTTTTGGATTGCAGCCCGAAATCAAAGATTTTGACGAAATCGTACAATATCAGGCTGGAAGATACATAAGCAGTAATGAAGCTGTTTGGCGAATTCTTTCATTTCCGATACATGAACGTAGTCCAGCTGTTGTTCACTTAGCGGTATATTTACAGAATGGTCAACGTGTTTATTTCTCGGAAACCAACGTGCAACAAAGAGCCCTGAATCCACCGAATACAAAATTAACAGCTTTTTTTTCGCTTTGCAAAAATGATTCTTTTGCAAAAAAACTGCTGTATACTGAAGTACCTTCGTATTACACGTGAAATACTAAAAATAAAGTATTTGAACGTCGAAAACAGGGTAAGTCAGTCGACGGCCAACCTACCATCTTCAAAGATACCACGATAGGAAGACTCTACACCGTTCAACCCAATCAACATGAATGCTTCTTTCTACGCCTGCTTTTGGTGAATGTATCCGGTCCGACATCCTTTGAGTATTTGAGAACTGTAAACGGTACTATACAAGAATGGTCAACGTGTTTATTTCTCGAAAACCAACGTCCAACAAAGAGCCCTGGTTCCACCGGATACAAAATTAACAGCTTTTTTTTCGCTTTGCAAAAATGATTCTTTTGCAAAAAAACTGCTGTATACTGAAGTGCCTTCGTATTACACGTGAAATAATAAAAATAAAGTATTTGAACGTCGAAAACAGGGTAAGTCAGTCGACGGCCAACCTACCATCTTCAAAGATACCACGATAGGAAGACTCTACACCGTTCAACCCAATCAACATGAATGCTTCTTTCTACGCCTGCTTTTGGTGAATGTACCCGGTCCGACATCCTTTGAGTATTTGAGAACTGTAAACGGTACTATACATGACAGTTACCGTAGTGCATGCCAAGCTCTGAATTTATTGGAGAATGACCAACACTGGGATAACTGCATCAATGACGCGTGCGAAACGTCAACCCAAAGTCAAATTCGTGCATTGTTTGGCATCATTTTAACAACTTGCTCTCCATCAGCTCCTACAGAGTTATGGGAAAAATAGAAGTCAAAAATGTCCGAAGATATACTCCATCGAAAACAGTTAGAGACGTCAGATATGACTTTTGATTTTACATCAGAAATTTATAACTACACTTTAGTTATTATAGAAAATTTGTGCGTATGTATGGCAAACAAACCTCTTCAGGATTTGGGAATGCCTTCACCTAACCGTATCGCTGCTGTTTCGACATGTGTAGAATTGGATCGTGAACAAAGTTACAGTACTAGTGATCTATTGTCGTATGTACAAAATAACATTTCCAAGTTAACGTCGGAACAAAAAGACATTTATGATACAATAATGTATTGTGTCGATAACAACGTTGGAGAAATTTACTTTTTGGCTGCGCCAGGAGGTACTGGTAAAAAGTTTGTGATAAAACTGATTCTGGCATCAATTCGATCAAAAAATTATATAGCGTTGGCAATTGCGTCGTCCGGAATAGCCGCAACATTGCTGCCTGGTGGAAGAACTGCTCATTCCGCTTTGAAATTGCCTCTGAATTTGCATTCTACAGAAACTCCCACGTGCAATATTTCCAAATCATCTGGGATGGGTAAAGTATTGCAGAAATGCAAACTTATTATTTGGGATGAGTGCACAATGGCACACAAAAAGGTCGGTAAACCTGACAATTTATTTATATGCAGCGACAATTGGACAGCGAAGAATGTTGTATATTCGCAAGTTTTACGCAGTTAATTTGTATTGTATCTATCTATCTATCTATCTATATAAAAACGAGTTGTGTGTATGTATGTTTGTTTGTTTGTAAAAAGAGCGTTTGCATATGACGTCATTATTAGTACATACGGCTTTGTATATGCACAGACAATGGGAAAGCCAAGAATGTTGTATATTCGCAATTTTTACGTAGTTTCACTCCTGCAGACACAATGAATGCTTGCCTGAAAAATTCTAATTTATGGGCACACGTAAAAATATTAAAATTAACTACAAGTATGCGTGTCCGATTGCAAAACGATGACTCTGGTCAAACATTTTCAGATCAATTGCTGGCAATTGGAAACAGAAAGCTCCCAGTAGTGGGAAAGCCAAGAATGTTGTATATTCGCAATTTTTACGTAGTTTGAAACACATATATAAATATATCTATATTGACAGGTGGGACAGAGCGACACAACTACAATGGCGCGTAACTAATATGGCGCGTAACGACTTACGCGCGCGGGGGGGCTTGGGGGGGCGCGCCACCCCAACAGCTAGTATATATATATATATATATATATATATATATATATATATATATATATATATATATATATATATATATATATATATATATATATATATATATATATATATATATATATATATATATATATATATATACTAGCTGTTGGGGTGGCGCTTCGCGCCACCCCAACACCTAGTTGGTGGGGGCGCTTCGCGCCCCCCCCCAAGCCCCCCCGCGCGCGTAAGTCGTTACGCGCCATATTAGTTACGCGCCATTGTAGTTGTGTCCCTATGTCCCACCTGTGAATATAGATATATATATATATATCTTATCTTCTATATATATAAAAATAAGTTGTCTGTGTGTGGATCTGTGGATGGATCAGGTGACGTCATGTTTGTTCGCATATGACGTCTGAATTATTTCACACTAATACAAAAGAAGAAAAAAAACTAAAAAAGGTAAAACTACAAAAAAAACTAAAAAGAAAAAAAACTAAAAAAGCTAAAAAACTAAAAAAAACTAAAAAAAGGTAAAAAACTAAAAACTAAAAAAACTGAAAAAACTAAAAAAAGGCAAAAACTAAAAAAAAAACTAAAAACTAATAAAAAACTAAAAAAGCTAAAAAACTAAAAAAACTAAAAAACTAAAAAAAAGGTAAAAAACAAAAAAAAACTAAAAACTAAAAAAGAAAAAACTAAAAAAAAGGAAAAAACTGAAAAATAAGAGAAAAAGAAAACTAAAAAAATATTAATAAATATAAAAAATATAAATATAAATATAATATAAATTAGCAATCAACAAAGCACCGAGACACAAATGACGACCGGGACACAGGGAGTATAAATGACGACCAGGACATAAGTAAAAAAAAAAACTAAAAAAACTAAAAAAATGGTAAAAACTACAAAAAAACTAAAAACTAATAAAAAAACTAATAAATCTAAAAATCTAAATAAACTAAAAAAGAAAAAAAAAAAAGGAAAAAAATAAAGGAGAAAAACAAAACTAAAAAACGAATGTATATACAGACCGGGACACCGGGATACAAATGACGACCGGGACACAGGGAATATAAATGACGACCGGGACACAGGGACACAACTACAATGGGGACGCCGGGGGGCACAGGGGGATATAAATGACGACCGGGACACCGGGACACAAGGAATATAAATGACGCCCGGGACACTCAAAGAGAAATCACAGACTGCAACACCGGGACACAAATGACGACCGGGACACAGGGAATATAAATGACGACCGGACACAGGGACATAACTACAAAGGGGACGCCGGGGTGCACAGGGGGATATATAAATGACGATGGCGACTCAGGGAATGGTCGATTAGCAATCACCATCAACAAAGCTCAAGGGCAATCATTAGAATCATGAGGTATAGATCTGAATACGGATTGTTTTCCCATGGACCATTATATGTTGCATGTTCAAGAGTCGGTAAACCTGACAATCTATTTATATGCACAGACAATGGGACAGCAAAGAATGTTGTATATTCGCAAGTTTTACGTAGTTAAAAACATATATATATATATATATATATATATATATATATATATATATATATATATATATATATATATATATATATATATATATATATATATATATACTAGCTGTTGGGGTGGCGCTTCGCGCCACCCCAACACCTAGTTGGTGGGGGCGCTTCGCGCCCCCCCCAAGCCCCCCGCGCGCGTAAGTCGTTACGCGCCATAATAGTTACGCGCCATTGTAGTTGTGTCCCTATGTCCCACCTGTGAATATAGATATATATATATATATGGTTTTAACTACGTAAAACTTGCGAATATACAACATTCTTTGCTGTCCCATTGTCTTTGCATATAAATAGATTGTCAGGTTATCCCCCTGTTTCCCCCGGTGTCCCCGTTGTAGTTGTGTCCCTGTGTCCCGGTCGTCATTTATATTCCCTGTGTCCCGGGTCCCGGTCATCATTTGTATCCCGGTGTCCCGGTCTGTATATACATTCGTTTTTTAGTTTTGTTTTTCTCCTTTATTTTTTTCCTTTTTTTTTCTTTTTTAGCTTATTTAGATTTTTAGATTTTTTAGTTTTTTTTATTAGTTTTTAGTTTTTATTTCTTTTTAGTTTTTTTGTCCCGGTCGTCATTTATATCCCCCTGTTTCCCCCGGTGTCCCCGTTGTAGTTGTGTCCCTGTGTCCCGGTCGTTATTTATATTCCCTGTGTCCCGGTCGTCATTTGTATCCCGGTGTACCGGTCTGTATATACATTCGTTTTTTAGTTTTGTTTTTCTCCTTTATTTTTTTCCTTTTTTTTTCTTTTTTAGTTTATTTAGATTTTTAGATTTTTTAGTTTTTTTATTAGTTTTTAGTTTTTTTTTCTTTTTAGTTTTTTTGTAGTTTTTACCTTCTTTTTAGTTTTGTTAATTTTTTTTTTACTTGTGTCCTGGTCGTCATTTATACTCCCTGTGTCCCGGTGCTTTGTTGATTGCTAATCGAACATTCCTTTTGTCCTGGTCGCTTTCTCTTTGAGTGTCGTCATTTATTTTTTTCTTTTTTAGTTCTTTTAGTTTTTACCTTTTTTAGTTTTTTTTTAGTTTTTAGTTTTTTTAGTTTTTTACCTTTTTTTAGTTTTTTTAGTTTTTTAGCTTTTTTATTTTTTTTATTAGTTTTTAGTTTTTTTGTAGTTTTTGCCTTTTTTTTAGTTTTTTGTCCTGGTCGCTTTCTCTTTGAGTGTCGTCATTTATTAGTTTTTTCCTTTTTTTTTTAGTTTTTTATTGGTTTTTACCTTTATTTTAGCTTATTTTTCAGTTTTTTCCTTTTTTTTAGTTTTTTTTTATTTTTTATTTTTTTTAGTTTTTTACCTTTTTTTAGTTTTTTTAGTTTTTTAGTTTTTTAGCTTTTTTACTTTTTTTATTAGTTTTTAGTTTTTTTTTGTAGTTTTTGCCTTTTTTTAGTTTTTTCAGTTTTTTTTTTAGTTTTTTATTGGTTTTTACCTTTGTAGTTTTTTTAGTTTTTTAGCTTTTTTATTTTTTATTAGTTTTTAGTTTTTTTTGTAGTTTTTGCCTTTTTTTAGTTTTTTCAGTTTTGACGTCACCTAATCCAGTTTTTTCAGGTGACGTCACCTGACACATCCATCCACACATCCATCCATCCATCCATCCACAGACAACTTATTTTTATATATATAGATATGGCGCGTAACTACAATGGCGCGTAACTAATATGGCGCGTAACGACTTACGCGCGCGGGGGGGCTTGGGGGGGCGCGCCACCCCAACAGCTAGTATATATATATATATATATATATATATATCTATATATATAAAAATAAGTTGTCTGTCTGTGGATGTGTGGATGGATGTGTGGATGGATGTGTCAGGTGACGTCACCTGAAAAAACTGGATTAGGTGACGTCAAAACTGAAAAAACTAAAAAAAGGCAAAAACTACAAAAAAAACTAAAAACTAATAAAAAAAATAAAAAAGCTAAAAAACTAAAAAAACTATAAAGGTAAAAACCAATAAAAAACTAAAAAAAAAACTGAAAAAACTAAAAAAAGGCAAAAACTACAAAAAAAAACTAAAAACTAATAAAAAAAGTAAAAAAGCTAAAAAACTAAAAAAACTAAAAAAACTAAAAAAAGGTAAAAAAATAAAAAAAATAAAAAATAAAAAAAAAACTAAAAAAAAGGAAAAAACTGAAAAATAAGCTACAATAAAGGTAAAAACCAATAAAAAACTAAAAAAAAAAAGGAAAAAACTAATAAATGACGACACTCAAAGAGAAAGCGACCAGGACAAAAAACTAAAAAAAAAGGCAAAAACTACAAAAAAACTAAAAACTAATAAAAAAAATAAAAAAGCTAAAAAACTAAAAAAACTAAAAAAAGGTAAAAAACTAAAAAAACTAAAAACTAAAAAAAAACTAAAAAAGGTAAAAACTAAAAGAACTAAAAAAGAAAAAAATAAATGACGACACTCAAAGAGAAAGCGACCAGGACAAAAGGAATGTTCGATTAGCAATCAACAAAGCACCGGGACACAGGGAGTATAAATGACGACCAGGACACAAGTAAAAAAAAAAATTAACAAAACTAAAAAGAAGGTAAAAACTACAAAAAAACTAAAAAGAAAAAAAAACTAAAAACTAATAAAAAAACTAAAAATCTAAAAATCTAAATAAACTAAAAAAGAAAAAAAAAGGAAAAAAATAAAGGAGAAAAACAAAACTAAAAAACGAATGTATATACAGACCGGTACACCGGGATACAAATGACGACCGGGACACAGGGAATATAAATAACGACCGGGACACAGGGACACAACTACAACGGGGACACCGGGGAAACAGGGGGATATAAATGACGACCGGGACAAAAAAACTAAAAAGAAATAAAAACTAAAAACTAATAAAAAAAACTAAAAAATCTAAAAATCTAAATAAGCTAAAAAAGAAAAAAAAAGGAAAAAAATAAAGGAGAAAAACAAAACTAAAAAACGAATGTATATACAGACCGGGACACCGGGATACAAATGATGACCGGGACCCGGGACACAGGGAATATAAATGACGACCGGGACACAGGGACACATCTACAACGGGGACACCGGGGGAAACAGGGGGATAACCTGACAATCTATTTATATGCAAAGACAATGGGACAGCAAAGAATGTTGTATATTCGCAAGTTTTACGTAGTTAAAACCATATATATATATATATCTATATTCACAGGTGGGACATAGGGACACAACTACAATGGCGCGTAACTATTATGGCGCGTAACGACTTACGCGCGCGGGGGGGCTTGGGGGGGGCGCGAAGCGCCCCCACCAACTAGGTGTTGGGGTGGCGCGAAGCGCCACCCCAACAGCTAGTATATATATATATATATATATATATATATATCTATATATCTATCTATATAAAAATAAGTTGTCTGTGGATGGATGGATGGATGGATGTGTCAGGTGACGTCACCTGAAAAAACTGGATCAGGTGACGTCAAAACTGAAAAAACTAAAAAAAGGCAAAAACTACAAAAAAAACTAAAAACTAATAAAAAAAATAAAAAAGCTAAAAAACTAAAAAAACTATAAAGGTAAAAACCAATAAAAAACTAAAAAAAAAACTGAAAAAACTAAAAAAGGCAAAAACTACAAAAAAAACTAAAAACTAATAAAAAAGTAAAAAAGCTAAAAAACTAAAAAAACTAAAAAAAGGTAAAAAACTAAAAAAAATAAAAAATAAAAAAAACTAAAAAAAAGGAAAAAACTGAAAAATAAGCTAAAATAAAGGTAAAAACCAATAAAAAACTAAAAAAAAAAAGGAAAAAACTAATAAATGACGACACTCAAAGAGAAAAAAAAGGCAAAAACTACAAAAAAAACTAAAAACTAATAAAAAAATATCTATATATATAAAAATAAGTTGTCTGTGGATGGATGGATGGATGTGTCAGGTGACGTCACCTGAAAAAACTGGATCAGGTGACGTCAAAACTGAAAAAACTAAAAAAAGGCAAAAACTACAAAAAAAACTAAAAACTAATAAAAAAAATAAAAAAGCTAAAAAACTAAAAAAACTATAAAGGTAAAAACCAATAAAAAACTAAAAAAAAAACTGAAAAAACTAAAAAAAGGCAAAAACTACAAAAAAAACTAAAAACTAATAAAAAAAGTAAAAAAGCTAAAAAACTAAAAAAACTAAAAAAAGGTAAAAAACTAAAAAAAATAAAAAATAAAAAAAACTAAAAAAAAGGAAAAAACTGAAAAATAAGCTAAAATAAAGGTAAAAACCAATAAAAAACTAAAAAAAAAAGGAAAAAACTAATAAATGACGACACTCAAAGAGAAAAAAAAGGCAAAAACTACAAAAAAAACTAAAAACTAATAAAAAAAATAAAAAGCTAAAAAACTAAAAAAACTAAAAAAAGGCAAAAACTACAAAAAAAACTAAAAACTAATAAAAAAGCTAAAAAACTAAAAAAACTAAAAAAAAAGGCAAAAACTACAAAAAAACTAAAAACTAATAAAAAAAATAAAAAAGCTAAAAAACTAAAAAAAACTAAAAAAACTAAAAAAAGGTAAAAAACTAAAAAAACTAAAAACTAAAAAAAACTAAAAAAGGTAAAAACTAAAAGAACTAAAAAAGAAAAAAATAAATGACGACACTCAAAGAGAAAGCGACCAGGACAAAAGGAATGTTCGATTAGCAATCAACAAAGCACCGGGACACAGGGAGTATAAATGACGACCCGGGGGAAACAGGGGGATATAAATGACGACCGGGACAAAAAAACTAAAAAGAAAAAAAAACTAAAAACTAATAAAAAAACTAAAAAATCTAAAAATCTAAATAAGCTAAAAAAGAAAAAAAAAGGAAAAAAATAAAGGAGAAAAACAAAACTAAAAAACGAATGTATATACAGACCGGGACACCGGGATACAAATGACGACCGGGACCCGGGACACAGGGAATATAAATGACGACCGGGACACAGGGACACAACTACAACGGGGACACCGGGGGAAACAGGGGGATGTAAATGACGACCGGGACACCGGGACAGGGAATGGTCGATTAGCAATCACCATCAACAAAGCTCAAGGGCAATCATTAGAATCATGAGGTATAGATCTGAATACAGATTGTTTTCCCATGGACCATTATATGTTGCATATTCAAGAGTCGGTAAACCTGACAATCTATTTATATGCAAAGACAATGGGACAGCAAAGAATGTTGTATATTCGCAAGTTTTACGTAGTTAAAACCATATATATATATCTATCTATATTCACAGGTGGGACATAGGGACACAACTACAATGGCGCGTAACTATTATGGCGCGTAACGACTTACGCGCGCGGGGGGGCTTGGGGGGGGCGCGAAGCGCCCCCACCAACTAGGTGTTGGGGTGGCGCGAAGCGCCACCCCAACAGCTAGTATATATATATATATATATATATATATATATATATATATATATATATATATATATATATATATATATATATATATATATATATATATATATATATATATATATATATATATATATATATATATATATATATATATATATATATATATATATATATATATATTTATTTATATATATTTATGTTTATATATATATATTTATATCTATCTATCTATATATATAAAAATAAGTTGTCTGTCCGTTACGCCAGATTATATCTTATCTATATATATAAAAATAAGTTGTCTGTGTGTGGATCTGTGGATGGATCAGGTGACGTCATGGAAAAAACTAAAAAAAGGCAAAAACTACAAAAAAACTAAAAACTAATAAAAAAAATAAAAAGGCTAAAAAACTAAAAAAAACTAAAAAAAGCTTAAAAAAGGTAAAAAACTAAAAAAAACTAAAAACTAAAAAAAAAACTAAAAAAAAAGAAAAAACTGAAAAATAGAAGAGAAAAAGAAAACTAATAAAATTTTAGGCTAAAAAAGGTAAAAAACTAAAAACTAAAAAAAAAACTGAAAAAACTAAAAAAAGGCAAAAACTACAAAAAAACTAAAAACTAATAAAAAAAAAATAAAAAGGCTAAAAAACTAAAAAAACTAAAAAAACTAAAAAAAGGTAAAAAACTAAAAAAACTAAAAACTAAAAAAAAAATAAAAAAAGGAAAAAACTGAAAAATAGAAGAGAAAAAGAAAACTAAAAAAATTAAGAATAAAAATAAAAAAAAATAAAAAAGATAAAACTAAAAAAAAAGTAAAAAGAAAAAACGAAAAAAACTAAAAAAGCTAAAAAAAAAGGTAAAAACCAATAAAAAACTAAAAAGAAAAAAAAGAAAAAAACTAAAAAAAATTTTCATCTAAAAAACTAAAAAAAACTAAAAAAGGTAAGAACTAAAAAAGAAAAAAATAAATGACGACACTCAAAGAGAAAGCGACCGGGACAAAAGGAATGTTCGATTAGCAATCAACAAAGCTCCGGGACACGCGCCACCCCAACAGCTAGTATATATATATATATCTATATATATAAAAATAAGTTGTCTGTCTGTCTGTGGATGGATGGATGGATGTGTCAGGTGACGTCACCTGAAAAAACTGGATTAGGTGACGTCAAAACTGAAAAAACTAAAAAAAGGCAAAAACTACAAAAAAAACTAAAAACTAATAAAAAAATAAAAAAGCTAAAAAACTAAAAAAACTATAAA
>NW_027064949.1:0-23836 GCF_032884065.1 Artemia franciscana
GTAAAGAATGTGCTTAAAGGCTCTTTTCCTATGGCAAAAGTTTTAGTTTTCGAGGGTAATAGCTACGTATGTTGGAAAAATGAAGATATTAGACTATTTTATGATTGCACATGGTAAAGAATGTGATTAAAGGCTCTTTTCCTATGTCAAAAGTTTTAGTTTTCGAGGGTAATAGCTACGTATGTTGAAAAAATGAAGATATTAGACTATTCTATGATTGCACATGGTAAAGAATGTGATTAAAGGCTCTTTTCCTATGTCAAAAGTTTTAGTTTTCGAGGGTAATAGCTACGTATGTTGGAAATCTGAAGATATTAGACTATTTTATGATTGCAAATGGTAAAGAATGTGATTAAAGGCTCTTTTCCTATGTCAAAAGTTTTAGTTTTCGAGGGTAATAGCTACGTATGTTGAAAAAATGAAGATATTAGACTATTTTATAATTGCAAATGGTAAAGAATTTGATTAAAGGCTCTTTTCCTATGTCAAAAGTTTTAGTTTTCGAGGGTAATAGCTACGTATGTTGGAAAAATGAAGATATTAGACTATTTTATGATTGCACATGGTAAAGAAAGTGCTTAAAGGCTCTTTTCCTATTTCAAAAGTTTTAGTTTTCGAGGATAATAGCTACGTATGTTGAAAAAATGAAGATATTAGACTATTTTATGATTGCAAATGGTAAAGAATGTGATTAAAGGCTCTTTTCCTATGTCAAAAGTTTTAGTTTTCGAGGGTAATAGCTACGTATGTTGAAAAAATGAAGATATTAGACTATTTTATAATTGCAAATGGTAAAGAATGTGATTAAAGGCTCTTTTCCTATGTCAAAAGTTTTAGTTTTCGAGGGTAATAGCTACGTATGTTGGAAAAATGAAGATATTAGACTATTTTATGATTGCACATGGTAAAGAATGTGATTAAAGGCTCTTTTTCTATGGCAAAAGTTTTAGTTTTCGAGGGTAATAGCTACGTATGTTGAAAAAATGAAGATATTAGACTATTTTATAATTGCAAATGGTAACGAATGTGATTAAAGGCTCTTTTCCTATGTCAAAAGTTTTAGTCTTCGAGGGTAATAGCTACGTATGTTGGAAAAATGAAGATATTAGACTATTTTATGATTGCACATGGTAAAGAAAGTGCTTAAAGGCTCTTTTCCTATTTCAAAAGTTTTAGTTTTCGAGGGTAATAGCTACGTATGTTGAAAAAATGAAGATATTAGACTATTTTATGATTGCAAATGGTAAAGAATGTGATTAAAGGCTCTTTTCCTATGTCAAAAGTTTTAGTTTTCGAGGGTAATAGCTACGTATGTTGGAAAAATGAAGATATTAGACTATTTTATGATTGCACATGGTAAAGAAAGTGCTTAAAGGCTCTTTTCCTATTTCAAAAGTTTTAGTTTTCGAGGGTAATAGCTACGTATGTTGAAAAAATGAAGATATTAGACTATTTTATGATTGCAAATGGTAAAGAATGTGATTAAAGGCTCTTTTCTATTTCAAAAGTTTTCGTTTTCGAGGGTAATAGCTACGTATGCTGGAAAAATGAAGATATTAGACTATTTTATGATTGCAAATGGTAAAGAATGTGATTAAAGGCTCTTTTCCTATGTCAAAAGTTTTGGTTTTCGAGGGTAATAGCTACGTATGTTGAAAAAATGAAGATATTAGACTATTTTATAATTGCAAATGGTAACGAATGTGATTAAAGGCTCTTTTCCTATGTCAAAAGTTTTAGTTTTCGAGGGTAATAGCTACGTATGTTGGAAAAATGAAGATATTAGACTATTTTATGATTGCACATGGTAAAGAATGTGATTAAAGGCTCTTTTCCTATGTCAAAAGTTTTAGTTTTCGAGGGTAATAGCTACGTATGTTGGAAAAATGAAGATATTAGACAATTTTATGATTGCACATGGTAAAGAAAGTGCTTAAAGGCTCTTTTCCTATTTCAAAAGTTTTAGTTTTCGAGGGTAATAGCTACGTATGTTGAAAAAATGAAGATATTAGACTATTTTATAATTGCAAATGGTAAAGAATGTGATTAAAGGCTCTTTTCCTATGTCAAAAGTTTTAGTTTTCGAGGGTAATAGTTACGTATGTTGAAAAAATGAAGATATTAGACTATTTTATGATTGCAAATGGTAAAGAATGTGATTAAAGGCTCTTTTCCTATTTCAAAAGTTTTAGTTTTCGAGGGTAATAGCTACGTATGTTGGAAAAATGAAGATATTAGACTATTTTATGATTGCACATGGTAAAGAATGTGCTTAAAGGCTCTTTTCCTATGGCAAAAGTTTTAGTTTTCGAGGGTAATAGCTACGTATGTTGGAAAAATGAAGATATTAGACTATTTTATGATTGCAAATGGTAAAGAATGTGATTAAAGGCTCTTTTTCTATGGCAAAAGTTTTAGTTTTCGAGGGTAATAGCTACGTATATTGAAAGAATGAAGATATTAGAATATTTTATGATTGCACATGGTAAAGAATGTGATTAAAGGCTCTTTTCCTATTTCAAAAGTTTAAGTTTTCGAGGGTAATAGCTAAGTATGTTGGAAAAATGAAGATATTAGACTATTTTATGATTGCAAATGGTAAAGAATGTGATTAAAGGGTCTTTTCCTATTTCAAAAGTTTTAGTTTTCGAGGGTAATAGCTACGTCTGTTGAAAAAATGAAGATATTAGACTATTTTATGATTGCAAATTGTAAAGAATGTGATTAAAGGCTCTTTTCCTATTTCAAAAGTTTTAGTTTTCGAGGGTAATAGCTACGTATGTTGGAAAAATGAAGATATTTTATGATTGCACATGGTAAAGAATGTGATTAAAGGCTCTTTTCCTATTTCAAAAGTTTAAGTTTTCGAGGGTAATAGCTACGTATGTTGGAAAAATGAAGATATTAGACTATTTTATGATTGCAAATGGTAAAGAATGTGATTAAAGGCTCTTTTCCTATTTCAAAAGTTTTAGTTTTCGAGGGTAATAGCTACGTCTGTTGAAAAAATGAAGATATTAGACTATTTTATGATTGCAAATTGTAAAGAATGTGATTAAAGGCTCTTTTCCTATTTCAAAAGTTTTAGTTTTCGAGGGTAATAGCTACGTATGTTGGAAAAATGAAGATATTAGACTATTTTATGATTGCACATGGTAAAGAAAGTGCTTAAAGGCTCTTTTCCTATTTCAAAAGTTTAAGTTTTCGAGGGTAATAGCTACGTATGTTGGAAAAATGAAGATATTAGACTATTTTATGATTGCAAATGGTAAAGAATGTGATTAAAGGCTCTTTTCCTATTTCAAAAGTTTTAGTTTTCGAGGGTAATAGCTACGTATGTTGGAAAAATGAAGATATTAGACTATTTTATGATTGCACATGGTAAAGAAAGTGCTTAAAGGCTCTTTTCCTATTTCAAAAGTTTTAGTTTTCGATGGTAATAGCTACGTATGTTGGAAAAATGAAGATATTAGACTATTTTATGATTGCAAATGGTAAAGAATGTGATTAAAGGCTCTTTTCTTATTTCAAAAGTTTTCGTTTTCGAGGGTAATAGCTACGTATGCTGGAAAAATGAAGATATTAGACTATTTTATGATTGCAAATGGTAAAGAATGTGATTAAAGGCTCTTTTCCTATGTCAAAAGTTTTAGTTTTCGAGGGTAATAGCTACGTATGTTGAAAAAATGAAGATATTAGACTATTTTATAATTGCAAATGGTAACGAATGTGATTAAAGGCTCTTTTCCTATGTCAAAAGTTTTAGTTTTTGAGGGTAATAGCTACGTATGTTGGAAAAATGAAGATATTAGACTATTTTATGATTGCACATGGTAAAGAATGTGATTAAAGGCTCTTTTCCTATGTCAAAAGTTTTAGTTTTCGAGGGTAATAGCTACGTATGTTGGAAAAATGAAGATATTAGACAATTTTATGATTGCACATGGTAAAGAAAGTGCTTAAAGGCTCTTTTCCTATTTCAAAAGTTTTAGTTTTCGAGGGTAATAGCTACGTATGTTGAAAATTGAATATATTAGACTATTTTATAATTGCAAATGGTAAAGAATGTGATTAAAGGCTCTTTTCCTATGTCAAAAGTTTTAGTTTTCGAGGGTAATAGTTACGTATGTTGAAAAAATGAAGATATTAGACTATTTTATGATTGCACATGGTAAAGAATGTGATTAAAGGCTCTTTTCCTATGTCAAAAGTTTTAGTTTTCGAGGGTAATAGCTACGTATGTTGGAAAAATGAAGATATTAGACAATTTTATGATTGCACATGGTAAAGAAAGTGCTTAAAGGCTCTTTTCCTATTTCAAAAGTTTTAGTTTTCGAGGGTAATAGCTACGTATGTTGAAAAAATGAAGATATTAGACTATTTTATAATTGCAAATGGTAAAGAATGTGATTAAAGGCTCTTTTCTTATGTCAAAAGTTTTAGTTTTCGAGGGTAATAGTTACGTATGTTGAAAAAATGAATGTTGAAAAAATGAAGATATTAGACTATTTTATGATTGCACATGGTAAAGAATGTGATTAAAGGCTCTTTTCCTATGTCAAAAGTTTTAGTTTTCGAGGGTAATAGCTACGTATGTTGGAAAAATGAAGATATTAGACAATTTTATGATTGCACATGGTAAAGAAAGTGCTTAAAGGCTCTTTTCCTATTTCAAAAGTTTTAGTTTTCGAGGGTAATAGCTACGTATGTTGAAAAAATGAAGATATTAGACTATTTTATAATTGCAAATGGTAAAGAATGTGATTAAAGGCTCTTTTCTTATGTCAAAAGTTTTAGTTTTCGAGGGTAATAGTTACGTATGTTGAAAAAATGAAGATATTAGACTATTTTATGATTGCAAATGGTAAAGAATGTGATTAAAGGCTCTTTTCCTATTTCAAAAGTTTTAGTTTTCGAGGGTAATAGCTACGTATGTTGGAAAAATGAAGATATTAGACTATTTTATGATTGCACATGGTAAAGAATGTGCTTAAAGGCTCTTTTCCTATGGCAAAAGTTTTAGTTTTCGAGGGTAATAGCTACGTATGTTGGAAAAATGAAGATATTAGACTATTTTATGATTGCAAATGGTAAAGAATGTGATTAAAGGCTCTTTTTCTATGGCAAAAGTTTTAGTTTTCGAGGGTAATAGCTACGTATATTGAAAAAATGAAGATATTAAAATATTTTATGATTGCACATGGTAAAGAATGTGATTAAAGGCTCTTTTCCTATTTCAAAAGTTTAAGTTTTCGAGGGTAATAGCTACGTATGTTGGAAAAATGAAGATATTAGACTATTTTATGATTGCAAATGGTAAAGAATGTGATTAAAGGGTCTTTTCCTATTTCAAAAGTTTTAGTTTTCGAGGGTAATAGCTACGTCTGTTGAAAAAATGAAGATATTAGACTATTTTATGATTGCAAATGGTAAAGAATGTGATTAAAGGCTCTTTTCCTATTTCAAAAGTTTTAGTTTTCGAGGGTAATAGCTACGTCTGTTGAAAAAATGAAGATATTAGACTATTTTATGATTGCACATGGTAAAGAATGTGATTAAAGGCTCTTTTCCTATTTCAAAAGTTTTAGTTTTCGAGGGTAATAGCTACGTATGTTGGAAAAATGAAGATATTAGAATATTTTATGATTGCACATGGTAAAGAATGTGATTAAAGGCTCTTTTCCTATTTCAAAAGTTTAAGTTTTCGAGGGTAATAGCTACGTCTGTTGAAAAAATGAAGATATTAGACTATTTTATGATTGCAAATTGTAAAGAATGTGATTAAAGGCTCTTTTCCTATTTCAAAAGTTTTAGTTTTCGAGGGTAATAGCTACGTATGTTGGAAAAATGAAGATATTAGACTATTTTATGATTGCAAATTGTAAAGAAAGTGATTAAAGGCTCTTTTCCTATTTCAAAAGTTTTAGTTTTCGAGGGTAATAGCTACGTATGTTGGAAAAAATGAAGATATTAGACTATTTTATAATTGCACATGGTAAAGATTGTGATTAAAGGCTCTTTTCCTATTTCAAAAGTTTAAGTTTTCGAGGGTAATAGCTACGTATGTTGAAAAAATGAAGATATTAGACTATTTTATAATTGCAAATGGTAACGAGTGTGATTAAAGGCTCTTTTCCTATGTCAGAAGTTTTAGTTTTCGAGGGTAATAGCTACGTATGTTGAAAAAATGAAGATATTAGACTATTTTATGATTGCACATGGTAAAGAATGTGATTAAAGGCTCTTTTCCTATGTCAAAAGTTTTAGTTTTCGATGGTAATAGCTACGTATGTTGAAAAAATGAAGATATTAGACTATTTTATGATTGCAAATGGTAAAGAATGTGATTAAAGGCTCTTTTCCTATGTCAAAAGTTTTAGTTTTCGAGGGTAATAGCTACGTATGTTGAAAAAATGAAGATATTATGAAAAATGAAGGTCTGGGGATTATCGGCAGGGGTTCGGTTGCAAATTTATAATTTTAACTAATTAAACAAACTTTTTAACATTTTTCAACATTGGTCAGTGAATCAAGCCAGCTGACTCGCTAGTGGACCAACAAGCCGTATTAATGCCAATTTCATACATACATTGAGGCTAAACTCTCGCCTGACTTCTCTATACGGGGTGAGAAGTGACAGTTTTGATCTGTCAAAGTTTAACACACCCATTGGTGTAACTAGTGCTAACTTTGCCGTGACAACAAACAGACCAAAACATACCAGCCAAGACCAAGTGGAAATCAAAGGGAACACTAGAGCTCTCTATATCTCTCTTTCTCTCCTTGAATCTCCCACTGGTATGCAAGTCAACTTTCCTTGCTAAACGTTTCCAATTTCACACACAATCACACTCATTCACGGAGTAAAAGCTACACAGGTGCACGGATGCTTAAGGCCGTGACTGGCTAGACCGTTGCTCAAGCGCTAACCATGTGCTACACCAATACCAACAACAAGTTCATTGAGACTGAAGATCCACTTTAGCCCGTGTCTACGGCTTCCATTCATCAAGCCCCAACTTTTCTTTTGGATAGTGACCCCCTCATATAAGGTCTGGGGATTATCGGCAGGGGTTCCGGTTGCAAGTTTATAATTTTAGCTAATTAAACACACTTTTTTACATTTTTCAACATGGGTACTGAATCAAGCGGCCTGACTGGCTTATAACCAACAATCGATTTCAAACTCTTATCCTAGTCACAAGCCCTAGTGCAAATGAAAGGGAGAACTAGAGCTCTCTCTCATTGGGTCGCCCACTGGCATTCTAGTCAACTTTCCTTGTTAAAAGTGTCCAATGCCGCACATTTGCACACTCATCAACTGAGTACAGCTACACAGGTTTACGGATGCTTAGAGCCGTGATTGATTAGACTGTTGCCTTAGCGGTAGCCAAGCGCTACACACAAATCAAAGTTGTGCAAATAGTTTAATTAATGAATAAATACCACACAGTCAGAAGGTTATCCCATCTAGCTTATGCCCACTGCTTAAAGTACGGATGCTTAAAGCCGTTGAATGGTTAGACTGTTTCTCTAGAGGCAAACAATTGCTAAAACATAGACCAACAATATAGTCCTTTTTCGCGCTCAAGTTCACCGCTTAAAGAATGGATGCCTTCAAGCCGAGGCTAGTTAGACCCGTTGCTTTGGCAGTAACTCATTGCTCTAAGCACATACCAACACTATACTCCTCTTTCATAGGGTCATTACATTGAGCCCATTGTTTGTCGCTTAAGGCGAGAATCCTTAAAGCCTTCAATGGTTAGACCATTGCTCCAGTGGTAGCAATCATCCGCTTCACACATACCAACAATATAACTCATTTTCCTATGGGGTTCCCATACAGCCCATGTCCACTGTAGAGCATTCAAGCTTCTCTCTCGCTCTCTCTCTCTCTCTCTCTCTCTCTCTCTCATTTGCTAATAAATACCAGACAATCAGAAAGTCATCCCATCTAGCTTATGCCCATCGCTTAAACTACGGATGCTTAAAGCCGTTAGTTAATGGTTAGATTGTTTCTTTAGCGGCAATCAATTGCTAAATATATACCAACAATATAGTCCTTTCTTATGCCCATGTTCACCGCTTGATGCACGGATGCCTTCAAGCCGAGGCTAGTTAGACCCGTTGCTCTAGCGGTATAGCCATTGCTATAGGCACATACCAACACCATATTCCTCTTTCATAGGGTATTTCATTGAGCCCATGTTTGCCGCTTAAGGCACGAATACTTAAAGCCGTCAACGGTTAGACCATTGCTCAAGTGGTAGTAACCATTCGCTTCACACATACCAACAATATACTCATTTTCATATGGGGTTCCCATTTAGCCCATGTTCACTGTATAGCATTCAAGCTTCTCGCTCTCTCGCTCTTGCTTCGGGATAGGCGGGGAGGGGGTGCCCGCTGTCTCCAATCACTTTCCAGAGAGTGTCTAATTATTGCCTCAGCTCAGCCAATCACTCTTGGGCAATATCATTTTTCACGGCTTCCATTCATCAAGCCCCATTTTTTCATTTGGATAGTGACCCCCTCATATAAGGTCTGTGGATTATCGGCAGGGGTTCCGGTTGCAAATTTATAATTTTAACTAATTAAACACTAATTTAACAAAATTTTTCAACATGGGTACTAAATCAAGCGGCCTAACTGGCTTATAACCAACAAGCAATTTCTACACATATACCAACAATATAGTCATTTTTTAATATGGAGTTCCCATCTAGCCCCTGTCCCCTGTAGAGCAGTCAAGCTTCTCTGTCGCTCTCTCTTTCGCTAATAAATACCAGACAGTCAGAAAGTCATCCCATCTAGCTTATGCCCACCGCTTAGAGTACGGATGCTGAAAGCCGTTGAATGGTTAGACTGTTTCTTTAGTGGCAATCAATAGCTAAACATATACCAGTCCTTTCTTATGCCCATGTTCACCACTTGGTGCACGGACGCCTTTAAGCCGAGTCTAGTTAGACCCGTTGCTCTAGCGGTAACCCATTGCTCTAAGCCCATACCAACACCATATTCCTCTTTCATCTGGTAATATCATTGGGCCTACGTTTGCCGCTTAAAGCACAAATCCTTAAAGCCATCAATGGTTGGACCATTGCTCAAGTGATAGTAGCCATTCGCTTCACACATACCAACAATAGACTCATTCTCATATGGGGTTCCCATCTAGCCCATGTTCCCTGTATAGCAGTCAGGCTTCTCTCTCGCTCTGTCTCTCTCTTTCGCTAATACATACCAGACAGTCAGACAGTCATCCCATCTAGCTAATGCCCACCGCTTAAAGTACGAATGCTTAAAGCCGTTGAATGGTTAGACTGTTGTGTTTAGCGGGAATCAATTGCTAAACAGTAGACCAACAATATAGTCCTTTCCTTATGCCCATGTTTTACCGTACCGCTTAAAGAACGGATGCCTTCAAGCCGAGGCTATTTGGACCCGTTGCTCTAGCGGTAATCCATTGCTCTAAGCACATACCAACACTATATTCCTCTTTCATGTGGGATTTCATTGAGCCCATGTTCGCCGCTTAAAGAACGAATCCTTACAGCCGTCAATGGTTTGACCAACCATATAGTCATTTTCCTTTGGGGTTCCCATCCAGCCCATGTCCACTGTAGAGCATTCAAGCTTCTCTCTCGCTCTCTTTCTCTCTCTCTTTCGCTAATAAATATCAGACAGTTATCCCATCTAGCTTATGCCCACCGCTTAGAGTACGGATGCTTAAAGCCGTTGAATGGTTAGACTGTTTCCTTAGCGGCAATCAATTGCTAAACATATTACCAACAATGTAGTTCCTTTCCTTTGCCCATGTTCACCGCTTGAGGTACGGATGCCGTCAAGCCGAGGCTAGTTAGACCCGTTGTTCTAGCGCTAGGCCATTGCTATAGGCACATACCAACACCATATACCTCTTTCATAGTGTATTTTATTGAGCCTATGTTTGCCGCGCTTAAAGCACGAATCCTTAAAGCCGTCAATGGTTAGACCATTGCTCAAGTGGTAGTAACCATCCGCTTCACACATACCAACACTATACTCATTCTCATTGGGGGTTCCCATCTAGCCCATGTCTAATCGACGTTTTGTAGTCAATTACAGACAGTTGAAAGTTTTGTTTCTTGCCCAAATCCCTTGGCTTATAAATGCAAGTTCACTTGCATAAAAGTCGACGCAGATTGCAGGAGGCCCTTGTAGGCCTTGAATTGGACTCGTTATTTCCATTCATATTCATTTCTTTGGCGGAGTAATCAGTTGTAAATAGATTGCCAAATTTGTCAATATGCTGCTTCCCCCTTTCTGCGACCGTGAATTAACCTGAGAGAGAACCTCCAACAGGTTGAACCCAACCCACCGTGAATTAGCATGAGAGGGTTGACTCTAGTTCAGCGTTGTCGAGTGATAGCCATGAGAGGAAAATTTTCAAGTAATTTAACCCGTAGTCAACCTGCGTGATTTTCCCAGCGAGAACCTCCAACAGGTACGACTCTAGTTTGGCATTTGTGAAGGGACACACGTGCACGGAAAGGTGTAGCATAAATGGCAGACAGTAACAACGGCAATCAAAGGGATAAAATTAACCCTTGACTGGGCTGCCCCACTTAATTCAACAATCTGTCTTGGCTTTTTTCTACAATTGGCCATGACTTCCACTTTTCCCACAACTATTCCCTCTTTGTTTAAATTCAAATTTTTATGAAGATATTAGAATATTTTATGATTGCAAATGGTAAAGAATGTGATTAAAGGCTCTTTTCCTATTTCAAAAGTTTTAGTTTTCGAGGGTAATAGCTACGTATGTTGAAAAAATGAAGATATTAGACTATTTTATGATTGCAAATGGTAAAGAATGTGATTAAAGGCTCTTTTCCTATTTCAAAAGTTTTAGTTTTCGAGGGTAATAGCTACGTCTGTTGAAAAAATGAAGATATTAGACTATTTTATGATTGCAAATTGTAAAGAATGTGATTAAAGGCTCTTTTCCTATTTCAATAGTTTTAGTTTTCGAGGGTAATAGCTACGTATGTTGGAAAAATGAAGATATTAGAATATTTTATGATTGCACATGATAAAGAATGTGATTAAAGGGTCTTTTCCTATTTCAAAAGTTTAAGTTTTCGAGGGTAATAGCTACGTATGTTGGAAAAATGAAGATATTAGACTATTTTATGATTGCAAATGGTAAAGAATGTGATTAAAGGCTCTTTTCCTATTTCAAAAGTTTTAGTTTTCGAGGGTAATAGCTACGTATGTTGGAAAAATGAAGATATTAGACTATTTTATGATTGCACATGGTAAAGAAAGTGCTTAAAGGCTCTTTTCCTATTTCAAAAGTTTTAGTTTTCGAGGGTAATAGCTACGTATTTTAAAAAAATGAAGATATTAGACTATTTTATAATTGCAAATGGTAACGAATGTGATTAAAGGCTCTTTTCCTATGTCAAAAGTTTTAGTTTTCGAGGGTAATAGCTACGTATGTTGAAAAAATGACGATATTAGACTATTTTATGATTGCACATGGTAAAGAATGTGATTAAAGGCTCTTTTCCTGTGTCAAAAGTTTTAGTTTTCGAGGGTAATAGCTACGTATGTTGAAAAAATGAAGATATTAGACTATTTTATGATTGCAAATGGTAAAGAATGTGATTAAAGGCTCTTTTCCTATTTCAAAAGTTTTCGTTTTCGAGGGTAATAGCTACGTATGTTGGAAAAATGAAGATATTAGACTATTTTATGATTGCACATGGTAAGGAATGTGATTAAAGGCTCTTTTCCTATGTCAAAAGTTTTAGTTTTCGAGGGTAATAGCTACGTATGTTGAAAAAAATGAAGATATTAGACTATTTTATGATTGCAAATGGTAAAGAATGTGATTAAAGGCTCTTTTCCTATGTCAAAAGTTTTAGTTTTCGAGGGTAATAGCTACGTATGTTGAAAAAATGAAGATATTATTTTGAATTTAAACAAAGAGGGAATAGTTGTGGGAAAAGTGCAAGTCATGGCCAATTGTAGAAAAAAGCCAAGACAGATTGTTGAATTAAGTGGGGCAGCCCAGTCAAGGGTTAATTTATCCCTTTGATTGCCGTTGTTACTGTCTGCCATGAAAGAAAAATGAAGATATTAGACTATTTTATGATTGCAAATGGTAAAGAATGTGATTAAAGGCTCTTTATCTATGGCAAAAGTTTTAGTTTTCGAGGGTAATAGCTATGTATATTGAAAAAATGAAGATATTAGAATATTTTATGATTGCACATGGTAAAGAATGTGATTAAAGGCTCTTTTCCTATTTCAAAAGTTTAAGTTTTCGAGGGTAATAGCTACGTATGTTGGAAAAATGAAGATATTAGACTATTTTATGATTGCAAATGGTAAAGAATGTGATTAAAGGCTCTTTTCCTATTTCAAAAGTTTTAGTTTTCGAGGGTAATAGCTACGTCTGTTGAAAAAATGAAGATATTAGACTATTTTATGATTGCAAATTGTAAAGGTGATTAAAGGCTCTTTTCCTATTTCAAAAGTTTTAGTTTTCGAGGGTAATAGCTACGTATGTTGGAAAAATGAAGATATTAGAATATTTTATGATTGCACATGGTAAAGAATGTGATTAAAGGCTCTTTTCCTATTTCAAAAGTTTAAGTTTTCGAGGGTAATAGCTACGTATGTTGGAAAAATGAAGATATTAGACTATTTTATGATTGCAAATGGTAAAGAATGTGATTAAAGGCTCTTTTCCTATTTCAAAAGTTTTAGTTTTCGAGGGTAATAGCTACGTCTGTTGAAAAAATGAAGATATTAGACTATTTTATGATTGCAAATGGTAAAGAATGTGATTAAAGGCTCTTTTCCTATTTCAAAAGTTTTAGTTTTCGAGGTTAATAGCTACGTATGTTGGAAAAATGAAGATATTAGACTATTTTATGATTGCAAATGGTAAAGAATGTGATTAAAGGCTCTTTTCCTATTTCAAAAGTTTTAGTTTTCGAGGGTAATAGCTACGTATGTTGGAAAAATGAAGATATTAGACTATTTTATGATTGCACATGGTAAAGAAAGTGCTTAAAGGCTCTTTTCCTATTTCAAAATTTTTAGTTTTCGATGGTAATAGTTACGTATGTTGAAAAAATGAAGATATTAGACTATTTTATGATTGCACATGGTAAAGAATGTGATTAAAGGCTCTTTTCCTATGTCAAAAGTTTTAGTCTTCGAGGGTAATAGCTACGTATGTTGGAAAAATGAAGATATTAGACTATTTTATGATTGCACATGGTAAAGAAAGTGCTTAAAGGCTCTTTTCCTATTTCAAAAGTTTTAGCTTTCGAGGGTAATAGCTACGTATGTTGAAAAAATGAAGATATTAGACTATTTTATGATTGCAAATGGTAAAGAATGTGATTAAAGGCTCGTTTCCTATTTCAAACGTTTTAGTTTTCGAGGGTAATAGCTACGTATGTTGGAAAAATGAAGATATTAGACTATTTTATGATTGCGCATGGTAAAGAAAGTGCTTAAAGGCTCTTTTCCTATTTCAAAAGTTTTAGTTTTCGATGGTAATAGCTACGTATGTTGAAAAAATGAAGATATTAGACTATTTTATGATTGCAAATGGTAAAGAATGTGATTAAAGGCTCTTTTCTATTTCAAAAGTTTTCGTTTTCGAGGGTAATAGTTACGTATGCTGGAAAAATGAAGATATTAGACTATTTTATGATTGCAAATGGTAAAGAATGTGATTAAAGGCTCTTTTCCTATGTCAAAAGTTTTAGTTTTCGAGGGTAATAGCTACGTATGTTGAAAAAATGAAGATATTAGACTATTTTATAATTGCAAATGGTAACGAATGTGATTAAAGGCTCTTTTCCTATGTCAAAAGTTTTAGTTTTCGAGGGTAATATCTACGTATGTTGGAAAAATGAAGATATTAGACTATTTTATGATTGCACATGGTAAAGAATGTGATTAAAGGCTCTTTTCCTATGTCAAAAGTTTTAGTTTTCGAGGGTAATAGCTACGTATGTTGGAAAAATGAAGATATTAGACAATTTTATGATTGCACATGGTAAAGAAAGTGCTTAAAGGCTCTTTTCCTATTTCAAAAGTTTTAGTTTTCGAGGGTAATAGCTACGTATGTTGAAAGAATGAAGATATTAGACTATTTTATGATTGCACATGGTAAAGAATGTGATTAAAGGCTCTTTTCCTATGTCAAAAGTTTTAGTTTTCGAGGGTAATAGCTACGTATGTTGGAAAAATGAAGATATTAGACTATTTTATGATTGCACATGGTAAAGAATGTAATTAAAGGCTCTTTTTCTATGGCAAAAGTTTTAGTTTTCGAGGGTAATAGCTACGTATGTTGAAAAAATGAAGATATTAGACTATTTTATGATTGCAAATGGTAAAGAATGTGATTAAAGGCTCTTTTCCTATTTCAAAAGTTTTCGTTTTCGAGGGTAATAGCTACGTATGTTGGAAAAATGAAGATATTAGACTATTTTATGATTGCAAATGGTAAAGAATGTGATTAAAGGCTCTTTTCCTATGTCAAAAGTTTTAGTTTTCGAGGGTAATAGCTACGTATGTTGGAAAAATGAAGATATTAGACTATTTTATGATTGCAAATGGTAAAGAATGTGATTAAAGGCTCTTTTCCTATTTCAAAAGTTTAAGTTTTCGAGGATAATAGCTACGTATGTTGGAAAAATGAAGATATTAGACTATTTTATGATTGCAAATGGTAAAGAATGTGATTAAAGGCTCTTTTCCTATTTCAAAAGTTTTAGTTTTCGAGGGTAATAGCTACGTCTGTTGAAAAAATGAAGATATTAGACTATTTTATGATTGCAAATTGTAAAGAATGTGATTAAAGGCTCTTTTCCTATTTCAAAAGTTTTAGTTTTCGAGGGTAATAGCTACGTATGTTGGAAAAATGAAGATATTAGACTATTTTATGATTGCACATGGTAAAGAAAGTGCTTAAAGGCTCTTTTCCTATTTCAAAAGTTTAAGTTTTCGAGGGTAATAGCTACGTATGTTGGAAAAATGAAGATATTAGACTATTTTATGATTGCAAATGGTAAAGAATGTGATTAAAGGCTCTTTTCCTATTTCAAAAGTTTTAGTTTTCGAGGGTAATAGCTACGTATGTTGGAAAAATGAAGATATTAGACTATTTTATGATTGCACATGGTAAAGAAAGTGCTTAAAGGCTCTTTTCCTATTTCAAAAGTTTTAGTTTTCGATGGTAATAGCTACGTATGTTGGAAAAATGAAGATATTAGACTATTTTATGATTGCACATGGTAAAGAAAGTGCTTAAAGGCTCTTTTCCTATTTCAAAAGTTTTAGTTTTCGATGGTAATAGCTACGTATTTTGAAAAAATGAAGATATTAGACTATTTTATGATTGCAAATGGTAAAGAATGTGATTAAAGGCTCTTTTCTATTTCAAAAGTTTTCGTTTTCGAGGGTAATAGCTACGTATGCTGGAAAAATGAAGATATTAGACTATTTTATTATTGCAAATGGTAAAGAATGTGATTAAAGGCTCTTTTCCTATGTCAAAAGTTTTAGTTTTCGAGGGTAATAGCTACGTATGTTGAAAAAATGAAGATATTAGACTATTTTATAATTGCAAATGGTAACGAATGTGATTAAAGGCTCTTTTCCTATGTCAAAAGTTTTAGTTTTCGAGGGTAATAGCTACGTATGTTGGAAAAATGAAGATATTAGACTATTTTATGATTGCACATGGTAAAGAATGTGATTAAAGGCTCTTTTCCTATGTCAAAAGTTTTAGTTTTCGAGGGTAATAGCTACGTATGTTGGAAAAATGAAGATATTAGACTATTTTATGATTGCACATGGTAAAGAATGTAATTAAAGGCTCTTTTCCTATGGCAAAAGTTTTAGTTTTCGAGGGTAATAGCTACGTATGTTGAAAAAATGAAGATATTAGACTATTTTATGATTGCACATGGTAAAGAATGTGATTAAAGGCTCTTTTCCTATTTCAAAAGTTTTAGTTTTCGAGGGTAATAGCTACGTATGTTGGAAAAATGAAGATATTAGACTATTTTATGATTGCAAATGGTAAAGAATGTGATTAAAGGCTCTTTTCCTATGTCAAAAGTTTTAGTTTTCGAGGGTAATAGCTACGTATGTTGAAAAAATGAAGGTATTAGACTATTTTATGATTGCAAATGGTAAAGAATGTGATTAAAGGCTCTTTTCCTATTTCAAAAGTTTAAGTTTTCGAGGGTAATAGCTACGTTTGTTGGAAAAATGAAGATATTAGACTATTTTATGATTGCAAATGGTAAAGAATGTGATTAAAGGCTCTTTTCCTATTTCAAAAGTTTTAGTTTTCGAGGGTAATAGCTACGTATGTTGAAAAATGAAGATATTAGACTATTTTATGATTGCAAATGGTAAAGAATGTGATTAAAGGCTCTTTTCCTATTTCAAAAGTTTTAGTTTTCGAGGGTAATAGCTACGTATGTTGAAAAAATGAAGATATTAGACTATTTTATGATTGCACATGGTAAAGAATGTGATTAAAGGCTCTTTTCCTATTTCAAAAGTTTTAGTTTTCGAGGGTAATAGCTACGTATGTTGGAAAAATGAAGATATTAGACTATTTTATGATTGCAAATGGTAAAGAATGTGATTAAAGGCTCTTTTCCTATTTCAAAAGTTTTAGTTTTCGAGGGTAATAGCTACGTATGTTGGAAAAATGAAGATATTAGACTATTTTATGATTGCACATGGTAAAGAATGTGATTAAAGGCTCTTTTCCTATTTCAAAAGTTTTAGTTTTCGAGGGTAATAGCTACGTATGTTGGAAAAATGAAGATATTAGACTATTTTATGATTGCACATGGTAAAGAAAGTGCTTAAAGGCTCTTTTCCTATTTCAAAAGTTTTAGTTTTCGAGGGTAATAGCTACGTATGTTGAAAAAATGAAGATATTAGACTATTTTATGATTGCAAATGGTAAAGAATGTGATTAAAGGCTCTTTTCCTATTTCAAAAGTTTTAGTTTTCGAGGGTAATAGCTACGTATGTTGAAAAAATGAAGATATTAGACTATTTTATGATTGCAAATGGTAAAGAATGTGATTAAAGGCTCTTTTCCTATTTCAAAAGTTTTAGTTTTCGAGGGTAATAGCTACGTATGTTGAAAAAATGAAGATATTAGACTATTTTATGATTGCAAATGGTAAAGAATGTGATTAAAGGCTCTTTTCCTATTTCAAAAGTTTTAGTTTTCGAGGGTAATAGCTACGTATGTTGGAAAAATGAAGATATTAGACTATTTTATGATTGCACATGGTAAAGAATGTGATTAAAGGCTCTTTTCCTATTTCAAAAGTTTTAGTTTTCGAGGGTAATAGCTACGTATGTTGAAAAAATGAAGATATTAGACTATTTTATGATTGCACATGGTAAAGAATGTGATTAAAGGCTCTTTTCCTATTTCAAAAGTTTTAGTTTTCGAGGGTAATAGCTACGTATGTTGAAAAATGAAGATATTAGACTATTTTATGATTGCACATGGTAAAGAATGTGATTAAAGGCTCTTTTCCTATTTCAAAAGTTTTAGTTTTCGAGGGTAATAGCTACGTATGTTGGAAAAATGAAGATATTAGACTATTTTATGATTGCAAATGGTAAAGAATGTGATTAAAGGCTCTTTTCCTATTTCAAAAGTTTTAGTTTTCGAGGGTAATAGCTACGTATGTTGAAAAAATGAAGATATTAGACTATTTTATGATTGCAAATGGTAAAGAATGTGATTAAAGGCTCTTTTCCTATTTCAAAAGTTTTAGTTTTCGAGGGTAATAGCTACGTATGTTGGAAAAATGAAGATATTAGACTATTTTATGATTGCAAATGGTAAAGAATGTGATTAAAGGCTCTTTTCCTATGTCAAAAGTTTTAGTTTTCGAGGGTAATAGCTACGTATGTTGGAAAAATGAAGATATTAGACTATTTTATGATTGCACAATGGTAAAGAATGTGATTAAAGGCTCTTTTCCTATGTCAAAAGTTTTAGTTTTCGAGGGTAATAGCTACGTATGTTGAAAAATGAAGATATTAGACTATTTTATGATTGCACATGGTAAAGAATGTGATTAAAGGCTCTTTTCCTATTTCAAAAGTTTTAGTTTTCGCGGGTAATAGCTACGTATGTTGAAAAAATGAAGATATTAGACTATTTTATGATTGCAAATGGTAAAGAATGTGATTAAAGGCTCTTTTCCTATGTCAAAAGTTTTAGTTTTCGAGGGTAATAGCTACGTATGTTGAAAAAATGAAGATATTAGACTATTTTATGATTGCACATGGTAAAGAATGTGATTAAAGGCTCTTTTCCTATGTCAAAAGTTTTAGTTTTCGAGGGTAATAGCTACGTATGTTGGAAAAATAAGATATTAGACTATTTTATGATTGCACATGGTAAAGAATGTGATTAAAGGCTCTTTTCCTATTTCAAAAGTTTTAGTTTTCGAGGGTAATAGCTACGTATGTTGGAAAAATGAAGATATTAGACTATTTTATGATTGCAAATGGTAAAGAATGTGATTAAAGGCTCTTTTCCTATTTCAAAAGTTTTAGTTTTCGAGGGTAATAGCTACGTCTGTTGAAAAAATGAAGATATTAGACTATTTTATGATTGCAAATTAAAGAATGTGATTAAAGGCTCTTTTCCTATTTCAAAAGTTTTAGTTTTCGAGGGTAATAGCTACGTATGTTGGAAAAATGAAGATATTAGACTATTTTATGATTGCACATGGTAAAGAATGTGATTAAAGGCTCTTTTCCTATTTCAAAAGTTTAAGTTTTCGAGGGTAATAGCTACGTATGTTGGAAAAATGAAGATATTAGACTATTTTATGATTGCAAATGGTAAAGAATGTGATTAAAGGCTCTTTTCCATTTCAAAAGTTTTAGTTTTCGAGGGTAATAGCTACGTATGTTGAAAAAATGAAGATATTAGACTATTTTATGATTGCACATGGTAAAGAATGTGATTAAAGGCTCTTTTCCTATTTCAAAAGTTTTAGTTTTCGAGGGTAATAGCTACGTATGTTGGAAAAATGAAGATATTAGACTATTTTATGATTGCACATGGTAAAGAATGTGATTAAAGGCTCTTTTCCTATTTCAAAAGTTTAAGTTTTCGAGGGTAATAGCTACGTATGTTGGAAAAATGAAGATATTAGACTATTTTATGATTGCAAATGGTAAAGAATGTGATTAAAGGCTCTTTTCCTATTTCAAAAGTTTTAGTTTTCGAGGGTAATAGCTACGTATGTTGGAAAAATGAAGATATTAGACTATTTTATGATTGCACATGGTAAAGAATGTGATTAAAGGCTCTTTTCTATTTCAAAAGTTTTAGTTTTCGAGGGTAATAGCTACGTATGTTGGAAAAATGAAGATATTAGACTATTTTATGATTGCAAATGGTAAAGAATGTGATTAAAGGCTCTTTTCCTATTTCAAAAGTTTTAGTTTTCGAGGGTAATAGCTACGTATGTTGGAAAAAATGAAGATATTAGACTATTTTATGATTGCACATGGTAAAGAATGTGATTAAAGGCTCTTTTCCTATGTCAAAAGTTTTAGTTTTCGAGGGTAATAGCTACGTATGTTGGAAAAATGAAGATATTAGACTATTTTATGATTGCAAATGGTAAAGAATGTGATTAAAGGCTCTTTTCCTATGTCAAAAGTTTTAGTTTTCGAGGGTAATAGCTACGTATGTTGAAAAAATGAAGATATTAGACTATTTTATGATTGCAAATGGTAAAGAATGTGATTAAAGGCTCTTTTCCTATGTCAAAAGTTTTAGTTTTCGAGGGTAATAGCTACGTATGTTGAAAAATGAAGATATTAGACTATTTTATGATTGCAAATGGTAAAGAATGTGATTAAAGGCTCTTTTCCTATTTCAAAAGTTTTAGTTTTCGAGGGTAATAGCTACGTATGTTGAAAAAATGAAGATATTAGACTATTTTATGATTGCACATGGTAAAGAATGTGATTAAAGGCTCTTTTCCTATTTCAAAAGTTTTAGTTTTCGAGGGTAATAGCTACGTATGTTGAAAAAATGAAGATATTAGACTATTTTATGATTGCACATGGTAAAGAATGTGATTAAAGGCTCTTTTTCTATGTCAAAAGTTTTAGTTTTCGAGGGTAATAGCTACGTATGTTGGAAAAATGAAGATATTAGACTATTTTATGATTGCACATGGTAAAGAATGTGATTAAAGGCTCTTTTCCTATTTCAAAAGTTTTAGTTTTCGAGGGTAATAGCTACGTATGTTGGAAAAAATGAAGATATTAGACTATTTTATGATTGCAAATGGTAAAGAATGTGATTAAAGGCTCTTTTCCTATGTCAAAAGTTTTAGTTTTCGAGGGTAATAGCTACGTATGTTGGAAAAATGAAGATATTAGACTATTTTATGATTGCACATGGTAAAGAATGTGATTAAAGGCTCTTTTCCTATGTCAAAAGTTTTAGTTTTCGAGGGTAATAGCTACGTATGTTGAAAAAATGAAGATATTAGACTATTTTATGATTGCACATGGTAAAGAATGTTAATAAAGGCTCTTTTCCTATTTCAAAAGTTTTAGTTTTCGAAGGTAATAGCTACGTATGTTGGAAAAATGAAGATATTAGACTATTTTATGATTGCACATGGTAAAGAATGTGATTAAAGGCTCTTTTCCTATTTCAAAAGTTTTAGTTTTCGAGGGTAATAGCTACGTATGTTGAAAAAATGAAGATATTAGACTATTTTATGATTGCAAATGGTAAAGAATGTGATTAAAGGCTCTTTTCCTATTTCAAAAGTTTTAGTTTTCGAGGGTAATAGCTATGTCTGTGGAAAAAATGAAGATATTAGACTATTTTATGATTGCACATGGTAAAGAATGTGATTAAAGGCTCTTTTCCTATTTCAAAAGTTTTAGTTTTCGAGGGTAATAGCTACGTATGTTGGAAAAAATGAAGATATTAGACTATTTTATGATTGCACATGGTAAAGAATGTGATTAAAGGCTCTTTTCCTATTTCAAAAGTTTTAGTTTTCGAGGGTAATAGCTACGTATGTTGGAAAAATGAAGATATTAGACTATTTTATGATTGCAAATGGTAAAGAATGTGATTAAAGGCTCTTTTCCTATGTCAAAAGTTTTAGTTTTCGAGGGTAATAGCTACGTATGTTGAAAAAATGAAGATATTAGACTATTTTATGATTGCAAATGGTAAAGAATGTGATTAAAGGCTCTTTTCCTATTTCAAAAGTTTTAGTTTTCGAGGGTAATAGCTACGTATGTGGAAAAAATGAAGATATTAGACTATTTTATGATTGCAAATGGTAAAGAATGTGATTAAAGGCTCTTTTCCTATGTCAAAAGTTTTAGTTTTCGAGGGTAATAGCTACGTCTGTGGAAAAAATGAAGATATTAGACTATTTTATGATTGCAATGGTAAAGAATGTGATTAAAGGCTCTTTTCCTATTTCAAAAGTTTTAGTTTTCGAGGGTAATAGCTACGTATGTTGGAAAAATGAAGATATTAGACTATTTTATGATTGCACATGGTAAAGAATGTGATTAAAGGCTCTTTTCCTATGTCAAAAGTTTTAGTTTTCGAGGGTAATAGCTACGTATGTTGAAAAATGAAGATATTAGACATTTTATGATTGCACATGGTAAAGAAAGTGATTAAAGGCTCTTTTCCTATTTCAAAAGTTTTAGTTTTCGAGGGTAATAGCTACGTATGTTGAAAAAATGAAGATATTAGACTATTTTATGATTGCACATGGTAAAGAATGTGATTAAAGGCTCTTTTCCTATGTCAAAAGTTTTAGTTTTCGAGGGTAATAGCTACGTATGTTGGAAAAAATGAAGATATTAGACTATTTTATGATTGCAAATGGTAAAGAATGTTATTAAAGGCTCTTTTCCTATTTCAAAAGTTTTAGTTTTCGAGGGTAATAGCTACGTATGTTGGAAAAAATGAAGATATTAGACTATTTTATGATTGCACATGGTAAAGAATGTGATTAAAGGCTCTTTTCCTATTTCAAAAGTTTTAGTTTTCGAGGGTAATAGCTACGTATGTTGAAAAAATGAAGATATTAGACTATTTTATGATTGCAAATGGTAAAGAATGTGATTAAAGGCTCTTTTCCTATGTCAAAAGTTTTAGTTTTCGAGGGTAATAGCTACGTATGTTGAAAAAATGAAGATATTAGACTATTTTATGATTGCACATGGTAAAGAATGTGATTAAAGGCTCTTTTCCTATTTCAAAAGTTTTAGTTTTCGAGGGTAATAGCTACGTATGTTGGAAAAAATGAAGATATTAGACTATTTTATGATTGCAAATGGTAAAGAATGTGATTAAAGGCTCTTTTCCTATGTCAAAAGTTTTAGTTTTCGAGGGTAATAGCTACGTTGTCTGAAAAAATGAAGATATTAGACTATTTTATGATTGCACATGGTAAAGAATGTGATTAAAGGCTCTTTTCCTATTTCAAAAGTTTTAGTTTTCGAGGGTAATAGCTACGTATGTTGAAAAAATGAAGATATTAGACTATTTTATGATTGCAAATGGTAAAGAATGTGATTAAAGGCTCTTTTCCTATTTCAAAAGTTTTAGTTTTCGAGGGTAATAGCTACGTTGTTGAAAAAATGAAGATATTAGACATTTTATGATTGCAAATGGTAAAGAATGTGATTAAAGGCTCTTTTCCTATTTCAAAAGTTTTAGTTTTCGAGGGTAATAGCTACGTATGTTGGAAAAAATGAAGATATTAGACTATTTTATGATTGCAAATGGTAAAGAATGTGATTAAAGGCTCTTTTCCTATTTCAAAAGTTTTAGTTTTCGAGGGTAATAGACTATGTCTGTGGAAAAAATGAAGATATTAGACTATTTTATGATTGCACATGGTAAAGAATGTGATTAAAGGCTCTTTTCCTATTTCAAAAGTTTTAGTTTTCGAGGGTAATAGCTACGTCTGTGGAAAAAATGAAGATATTAGACTATTTTATGATTGCACATGGTAAAGAATGTGATTAAAGGCTCTTTTCCTATTTCAAAAGTTTTAGTTTTCGAGGGTAATAGCTACGTATGTTGAAAAAATGAAGATATTAGACTATTTTATGATTGCAAATGGTAAAGAATGTGATTAAAGGCTCTTTTCCTATGTCAAAAGTTTTAGTTTTCGAGGGTAATAGCTACGTATGTTGAAAAAATGAAGATATTAGACTATTTTATGATTGCACATGGTAAAGAATGTTATTAAAGGCTCTTTTCCTATTTCAAAAGTTTTAGTTTTCGAGGGTAATAGCTACGTATGTTGAAAAAATGAAGATATTAGACTATTTTATGATTGCAAATGGTAAAGAATGTGATTAAAGGCTCTTTTCCTATTTCAAAAGTTTTAGTTTTCGAGGGTAATAGCTACGTTGTTGAAAAAATGAAGATATTAGACTATTTTATGATTGCACATGGTAAAGAATGTGATTAAAGGCTCTTTTCCTATTTCAAAAGTTTTAGTTTTCGAGGGTAATAGCTACGTATGTTGGAAAAAATGAAGATATTAGACTATTTTATGATTGCACATGGTAAAGAATGTGATTAAAGGCTCTTTTCCTATTCAAAAGTTTTAGTTTTCGAGGGTAATAGCTACGTACGTTGAAAAAATGAAGATATTAGACTATTTTATGATTGCAAATGGTAAAGAATGTGATTAAAGGCTCTTTTCCTATTTCAAAAGTTTTAGTTTTCGAGGGTAAT